>NW_004955438.1:11382639-11385214 GCF_000276665.1 Chinchilla lanigera | reverse complement strand
CGTCGTGACCGCCGCGCGGGGAGCATCGCCCCGGAGGAGCCCGCCGCCTCCGCCAGCGTCCCGGGCCAGGGACCCTGCTGTGGGCCGGTGCTGCACCGGGCATTCGGTTCGATGGCTCTGTGCCCTTTTCACCTCCATCAAAATCAGGAAAAGCGCAGAAGGGTTGTTTTGGTAGCACTCTAAACAAAATCCCGTGGGATGTTTCCTAAACGTGTTCCGAAAGAGCCGGGGTGGCTGGGGGAGGAATCCTTTACCTTAGGGAACTGATCGGGGCCCCAAGAACCTAAGGATGGTCCTGGGGAGGGCTCTCACCTCTTGGTTATCATTAGTCCAAGTTTCATTGCCTGCAGTTAGCAGACAGAAAGGAAACCCAGGCAACCCTCATGCTGTTCATATAGGTTGAAATTTGCGCACCTAAAGGCAGTTTGGTGTAGGTCTTACTCGAAAAAGCTGCTAAAATCGGTTTCACTGATGATCAATTCTATTGTTTTATTTTCACTAAAGTACTCCTAAATTTACTTTCCTATCTTTTTATTTAAATAGCACTGGGATTTTTTTTCTTTCTTTTTTTTGTGCATGTGTATTTTTCTTTTTGGGGGGCAGTAGCTGCAAGTTGGTCCGGGTGCTCGTTTAAATTCCTGTAGTGAGCGGTATATTTAAAATGTAAATTTTCAGTCAATATCTTAGAACTTTTGTGGTAAAGTTAGAAGCTTCAGAGATAGGCCGTTGATCATTGCACAGCATTTTTGTTCTTTATGGAATAGAATATATTGAAAACATTTGGAGAACGTGTGTGTGTGTGTGTGTGTGTGTGTGTATGTGTTGCTTCTAGGTTTTTAAAAGAAATTCTGTGCTTGAGTTTGGTTAATTTTGTTCCCTTATGTTTGTTCTATAGCACTGAAATTGGGGATTTTAAATCCCCAATTTTGGTTTGATGTCTTATAGGCAAGACGCTCTGATACTTAAATTCCATAAATGAAGTTGTTCTGCTTTGTCTCTGTACTCTATAATGTGTAGGTGGGGAAGTGGCCTAGGACAAACAGAAGGTAGGGCAAGATGGAGTAAAGATAACAAAAGCAAAAATTGAGATTGTGGAATAGAGACTGAGGCTTTTTATTAATTTGTTTTTTTAAGGCATGGAGGTGGAGTACTGCAAGATGGTACGTGATGCATTGCTTTGGAAAGGAAACTGACAAGTCATTTCATTTTTCTCCAATTAGGATTGTTTTTGTAATGGTGATCAAGCTTACAGACCGATTAGAATGCCGTAGTTATGTTGCTAACTAACAACAACAACAAAAAAAAAAAGGCCAAAAAAAACCCCTGTGGTAATTATTTCTGTTGTTATTATCCCAAGAGCAACTAATTGTGGTTTCTTTTTCACTAATCCTTTCAAATCTCTCTTTCATGTATGAGGACCAGGTATACTAGCTTTACCTGGACAAAACAGGCTTGACTGAAGCCTTCCTCCAGATATTGTCTATTAGGTTGAATTTAATAACTGGTGCAGATGTGAGGAATTTTGCTATCTTTAAAGTGCACTTGAATTTTTTTCTTAGTTATAAAAGTAGTGAGTACTAGTTGTTGTATCCTTTACTAGTATTTATTATATTTCTGTAGTCACTTGTATGCTAATCTTTATTACAGTAATTAGATATGCACCTGAGCTTTAATGTCAGAATGCAGCTCTTCTTGGGTCGCTTTTTCTTTTATTTTTGTTTCAAGTTATATTAATACAGCTCTCTAGTTATTAGGTATTTATAAAAGTTTTAAGAGTAAATTATAAAGTATACTAGAGTAGGACCAGTTTTAGCCCATTTATCAATATCCTTGTTTATGTGTGGAAACTTATCAGTTGTCTTCCCAATGAGTGTGATAGCTTTTAAAATTTATTTTTCTATTTACTGCTCGGCAGCAATGCTTTTTGCAAGTTTGTTCTTAAAGTAGTGAATATTTTCAAAAGTTCTCAAATCCCTAATACCAGTAAAGACATTGCATGGAATGTAGTTAACTTAGTGCATTTTGGTACTTGTTTCTGGTTTCCTTATGGAAGTGACCACAACCTACAGTTTGTATTTTCTAAGCATAGAATTTGAAGTGCGTTATTGTTCTTAAGACAGTGAATGTTTTTCAAAAAATGATGATAAGCTCAATTATTAATGCAACTTAGATACTTTGAAAAGTACACCATGCTACATGGTGCCAATTAAAGTAATAATTCATTGCTTTTAAGTATAGCTTCTCTATTTAGACTAAATGGTAGGTGTAGTAGTTCTTTCCTTCAATTGTGGTAGGTGATGTTCTTAAGGAAACTGATCAAGCCTCAGTTATGTAGTAAAGGTGTTTCTGACAGCTCAATATTTATGATATAGAAACTTCATTTAGGGGCTGGGGATTTAGCTCAGCGGCAAAAGCGCCTGCCTGGCAAGCGCAAGGTCATCAGTTCGGTTCCCGGTACCGGAGAAAAAAACCAAAAAAAAAAAAAAAAAAAAAAAGAAACTTCATTTAATCAACACAAGTCAAAATTGAACTTGGAAAAACAATTCTATTGTTTTTAAGGTCTGGCTAATTTTTA
>NW_004955438.1:11297775-11382539 GCF_000276665.1 Chinchilla lanigera | reverse complement strand
TTTTTTTTTTTTTTTGGTACTGGGAATCGAACTCAGGACCTTGCACTTGCCAGGTAGGCGCTTATGCCTCTGAGGTATATCCCCGGCCCTATGTTCATTATTTCAAAAATCAGTCTGATCATCAGAATAGTTTGAAGGACTTTCAGAAATTTTTACCCTTTTTCTCAAATATATTAAGTTAGAATCTTCTAGGATTCTGGCTGGAGCCTGGAGTGGGTTGTAAAAAGTGTCTCATGTGATTGTTTGGGAATCATACTGCCACCCTGTATTCTTAACATAAGCAGTTTGAGAAATAGTCATAAAATCTCCCCTCGAACTTGATACCAGAATTTTCTTTTTTTTTTTTTTTTTTTTTGGTTTTTCTCCGGTACCAGGAACCAAACTCACGACCTTGCGCTTGCCAGGCAGACGCTTTGCCGCTGAGCTAAATCCCCAGCCCGATACCAGAATTTTCTTACACATTTTATAATATCTAGAAACAATTTTTCAGAAACTATTAGAGTACATACAGGTTTAATAAAATGCCCTGCATTTAAGTAACTAGAATTAGGTTAATTTTCACAGACTGTGATGATTCTCATTGGTAAGACCTTTATCAGTCTGGATACTGAAATATTTAATATTACATTAAATTTTTCAAATACTACATACTAAACAGAAAGATAGAAATTATGTAGAATAATGGTTGGAATACTCAAATATGCATTCACTATACTGTTTACTTAAGAAAAAGCTGAAATTTTACATTTGCATTTAACTATTTTCTTTTATTATTTTTAGACTATCTTACACATAAATATGCAAATAACTAATGAAATGTTTTAGATATATATTAAAAACATGGAATATATTTTTAGAAGCCATTAAGAACTTACTGTTATTTTAAGGCTTTCTCTGATTTATTGAGCATCTGCTTTGTACAAGGGTCCCTAACATAGTATTCTGCATTTAAAGACCGAGCCAAGTAAAGTATCGATTAGAATAGTACACATGCTAGGGATATCACTAGTGTACCTTTGATGTGTGTCTTTTCTCATGGCTGAGGCAAAATACTAGATGCCCAGGGGAAACCTTAAAGGAGGAAAGTTTATTGTAGCTCATGGTTAGTAGAGATTTCAGTTCATAGTTGGCTGGCTCTAAGGCAGGGTAGTATGGCAGAGAGGCATTACAGAGGAGAAATAGTTCTTGGCAGGCAGAAGGCAGGAAGGCAGCAAAGCAGCAAAGTAGCAAGCAGCAAGTAGACACAAGAACAATAGCAGCCTTCTTTCTGTCCCTGACATTACTGTGTATCCAGGCTACGTATCCTTAGGGCAAGTAGCACTGACACCCAGCATGAGCCTTCCCATTATCTACACTCAGAACTATGCCAAACCAATCAGTGGACTAATAATCACACACCCTTAATCCCAGCATTACACACTCTGGACCCTGCCACCTCTGAAGAAGCTCCACCTATGACTGCATGAGGCTTTGGGGAAACATCTAGACACAAGCCCTAACATACATATGTGGGGATGTAACATTTCACAGTGTTGTTTGTTAAAAAATAAAATACTTAGATTGAGTCTTGAAGGAAAACAGGGAGGAAGAGTCATCAGAAGGAATGAATAAAATGGTATAAAATTCAGAGGAGTGGTAACATATGCAGCAGTCTTACGTTATGAGAGACTATCTGAAAGTTGTTTCTACTGTCTTCAGTTCCTTTTCTCCATTTACTCGTCTGTTTCACTATAGCAGTTCTTGTCAAGATCACTAATGAGCTCCATATTGCCAAATCCAATAGTGGTTTTCATTTCTCTTGTGTTATCATTATTTGACACAATTGGTCATTCTGGGAGCTGGGGATTTAGCTCAGTGGCACAGCACCTGCCAGGCAAGCGCAACGTCCTGAGTTCGATTCCCAGTACCAGAAAAAAAAAAAAAAAAACACACACACACACAAACAATTGGTCATTCCTACCTTCCTGATGCTCTCTTTATTTATTTAAATTTTAATTAATCAAAACACAAAAAACATACACATTTATAGGGTATCCTATTATATTTTGAAACATGCACTATAATGTTTAAATCTTAGTAAAAATTTGAACATTTATTAATTCTGTATGGTGGAAATATTCAAAATCTTTTCTTCTGGCTTTATGAAAAATGTTACATTGTCATTGTCTGTAGTGCTACTATGCACTAGCACACCAGAACTTCTTACTCCTAACCATAAGTCAGCACCTATTGATTAACCTTTTTCCATCTCCTCCTCTCCCAAGCTTTCCCCATTCTCTACTTATCATATTAATTCTCAACGTCTATGAGATCATCTTTTTAAAATATTTCATATACGAATGAGACCATGTGGTACTTATTTTTCTGTGCCTGGCTCCTTCCACTTAGCCTAAGGATCTCCAGTTCCATTCATATTGTCACAAATGATAGGATATCATCCTTTTATGGCTGAATAATATTCTACTGTGATAGGTTTCTTTACACACTTACCAGTTGATGGACATTTAGATTGTTCCATGTTTTAGCTATTGTGAATAGTGCTGCAATTGACATGCAAGTTCACATATTTCTTTGACACACTGATTTCATTTCTTTTGGATATATGGCTAGTAGGATTGCTGGATCATATGGTACTAACATTTTCTTAAGCGATATTTGTTTATTTATTCTTCAGCAATTATTTAATACCTATTATTTGCCAGGGGCTGTTCACTTGGAGGTGAGGTAATATACTGTATGGGAACCTCAGGAAAGAATATATTAACCAAAGGGACTATCAAGTACCAAAGCCTTGAAGTAAACTTACAGTGCGTTTGTGTAACGGTAAGAAATTCAATGTGGCTGGAGTAGAGTAAACTCAAGGGACAGTAGTAGGAAATGAGGTTTAGTGAGATGGGCAGTCTTGGTGAGGACTGATTGTGTAGGGCCTTATATGCTATTGAGAGGATGTTTTACCTTCCCACCTGAAACTGGAAGTTATTGGAACAATTTAAACAATTCAACCAAGTTAGTGACGTAATTTGACTTATGGTTTAATAAAGTCACCTTGCCTCCTATATTGAGAACAGTCTGAGGGGAGGGTCAGAATGGAAACAGGGAAACTACTTGAGACTGCTGGGGTAATCTACTCAAGAGCTATTGATAGTCACCGTGAAAGTAGCGAGGAAGGTCAAATTCTAGATGTATTTTTTAGAGGAAGCATAACTTATAATGGATCAGATATAAATTATAGGAAATAAGGTCAGTTGTGATTGCAGAATTTTTTGTCAGACCAGCTAGAGTGGTATTACCGTTTACTGAACTGGGAAAGATTGGTGTCTTGGTTACTTTTTTTCATTGCTGAGACAAAATACCCAAAACCCCAAGTTAAAGGAGGAAAGGTTTATTTCAGCTCACAGTTTTTAGAGATTTCCGTCTCTAGTTGGCTGGCTCCAAGGCAGGATAGCATGGCAGAGGGGCATCACAGAGAAGAAATAGTCCATGGCAAAGCAGGTAGGAGGCAGTGAAGCAGCAAACAAAAGTCAGCAAGCCTGCCTTTTCTTTTTATCCCAGCCAGGCTACAAGCCTTTTGGATGGTGCCACCCACTCAGGGCAAGGCTACTATCTTCAGTAAATCCATTCAGCCACAACCAGAACTATGCTAATTCCAATCAGTGGACTAATTTAGTACCACAAACCCTTAATTCCACTATTATTACACCCATAATCCACATTCACACACCCTAGACCCAGCCACCTCTGAAGAGCCACACCTATGACTACATGGGGGCTTAGGAAGGGACATCTAGATACAAACCATAACAGTTGAGAAGAGCAGATGTTTGCTTATTGTTTTGGGTATCAGGAATCAAACTCAGGACCTTGTGCTTGCCAGGCAGGTGCTGAGCCACTGAGCTGAATCCCCTGCCCAAATGTTTTGTTTTGAGAGGAAGGGCTAATCTGTTGCCATGTCTAACAGACAGCCACGTGGAGTTGTAAATTAGGCAGTTGATCATACATGTCTGTAATTCAAGGAAGCAATTTGGGCTGGCTGGTGTAAATTTGGATTTTTTTCAGCACGTGGTAGTATTGAAGGCCATGAACCTGGATGAGGTCATTAAGGGAATGAATATAGAGAAAGAACCTTTAAAAAGTGGATTCCTAGGTGGGTAGAATACCGAAGAAGTGTGTGTGGGGATATGGAAGTCAAGAGAAGAGTATTTCAGAAAGAAAGGAGGGACCTGCTGTATCAATTAAAATGTGGGCTTCTTCACCATAGAGTAGGTGTTAACGGTGTGCAACTATGACTTTTAATCAAACGACTCCCCAAGAGACTGACCACATGATGAGAGAAAGGGGCAAGTAGGGAGAAGTCAAAATGATTCATGTCGTTATAGTATACAAACCAGCATCCTTAAGATTTATTCCAGCAGTTCCCACTTTATTTAGTTATAAAAAGTGGCTGGCAGCCCTAGATTCTTAATGCTGTACTCAAATATGTGGCCTTTAGACTAACAGCATTACCAACACCTGGAAACTTATTAGAACTACAGATTCTCCTGTCTTACCTCATACCTGCCAAATCAGAAACTAGGTGTGAGGCCAGCAGGTGATTTTAATCACCTCCAGGTGATTCTAATTTCAGAATCACTGATTCCCAGCCATAGCTATATGATAATATTGTTTGAACAGTTAAACAAAAAGCCACCAATCACTAACCTCATCCCTAGAAATTCTGATTTAATTTGTCTAACATGAGACACAAGTGTAATTTGTTTATTTTAATTTGAGGGGAGGAGCTACTTGGGGATAGAACCCAGGGCAGGTGCTATACCACCGAGCTACATCCTCAGCCTTTTTTTTTTTTTTTAAAAGTCTTGCTAAGTTGGCCAGGGTGACCTCAAACTTGAAATCTTCCTGTCTCAGCTGCCAAGAGGCTGGGATTATGTGTGTGTACCACTGTGACTGCTTTACACACTGCTTTAAACACTGCTTTACAGTGTACCACTGTGCTTTAATTTTTTTTTATTTAAGTTTGTTGGTACAATTTAGGCATACAGAAGGACCACATTCATTATAGGGAATGTGTATCTTTATATGATATATCCTGTTTCCTCTTTTTTTCCCCCATTCCTATCGCCTCTTTTCAAACCCCTTTCCCCTCCCCATTCACAAAGTTCAGTTTTTATTTTATCCTTTTTTCTCTCTTTTCCTTCCTTTCTCCTCCTATCTCCCTATTTCCCTTTTCCTTTTGAACAGTTTCTTATTTCACAATATCTAGTGTACATTTATGATCTTATTTACATTTTCAGTGTGCAACTACTGTGGAAATCAGTGTGGAGACTTCTCAAAATACTAGGAGTATCAGTCCCATATGACCCAGCTATTCTCCTTCTGGGTGTCGTCCCAGAAGAATTAAAAGCATCATACCACAGCAATATATGTGCACCCATGTAGCTGTTTTTAATTTTTAGGCTTCCCAGATAATTCAGCTGTGGGGCTGAGATTGAAAACACTTAATGTAGTTACAATTCATATGCAGCTGGTAGGCTAAGAATTAACCTGCAAAAACTCAGAGCCCTGGCCAGTTCATTCACTTAGTATTATTCATTATGTAACAATGTAGATAATTTATCAAGTACTGGGACCCCTGGTTTCTCCCATGCTGACTTCCCTGTTTGATGGTTTATGACTGAAAAAACAGACGTCAGTATGGTTTCCTGTTGATGGATCGGCTGAGGATCATCAGGGGCTGAAAACAGTGAAAGAAACGTGAGGTGTCCTCCATCACTAGTCCAGAGAAAGGGTCACTGGGGCCCTGGAAAGTCAGTTGTGTGTGTGTGATTCTGTGCATCTGTAACAGGACCTGAGGGCTGGACCTGCAGGTAACTAAAAGCAGGATGAAATGTGGTGCCTCTGCCTTCTTTTTTGTATTTGTCTCCATTATTACCTTCAAACTTTGGATCAGACCTTGCTTAGTTCTGCACTTAGGCATGTTAGTCACTTTAGAGGTGTCTGTAATGCCAGGCTTATTTCCTGTAAATTTACCTAGCTTGTCTCATCCTCCATCGAGACCAAGGACACCAAGATATGAGTAATTGTACTAATTTTCAAGATTTTCAGGGACATCTGATTGCTAGCCTTTACAACATCCAGTTCCAGCCCCCTGGAGTGATGCCTAGAGGTCTCCAGTCATCATCCTAACCTGCAGTCATCTTGGATTCCAAGGAAAGCAGAATAACCCATGATGAAGTACCCTATTCCCCACGAAGCAGGAGCAAGTACCCCGTGACAGGAGCTGAGATTGCCTCCCTAAGCAGGAGCCCTCATCTCACACGATAGGAACTGAATTGCTCTCTCAAGAAATAGTGATTCCCCTAGAACCTTACAGAACTAGTTCTCAGATAACCAGTCAACCAGACCACAATTTGACCAGGACTCTCTGGGCTGCCCCCAGGTATGCAAACTCCCAAAAGCTTCCGTCTGCTGCTCAAATCCAGATTTTGCACCTCTTTTCTGTCCTTCCAGCATGGCCATAGTGATTAAAGTTCCTTTCTTACGCTTCACCTCTTCTCATCTCCTTTATTGGTGTTATAGAATGAGTGGGCAAGCCTGATCTTTTGGAACTCCCCAGAGCTGGGGGCTTTTAGCTGCCCTAAAATTCCAGTGATACATACTGAATGCTATCAGCTGAAGTTTGCTGTAATCCAGTGCCTCAGGTGGTAATTTTAGCAGGTTCAATGTCAGCAGTGGGTTTGGCTGAGTGGTTTGGATCATGAAAAGCCCAAAATTGTACATTAAAAAATTTCTACTTTGGAGGCAAGATCCATAGTGGTAAATGCACCAGACATCCAGTATGGTAATGTTGGACAGGACATATAATTTTCCATCAAAAGAGTGGGTCATTCCCACTCTCTGAAATTTGAAGTGCGTATTTTTTGCGTGGACAGTTGAAATAGCACCTTGGGACTAGGGGCATACAGTATGTAGCTCGGTAGTACTGTGTTTATTATGTGTGAGGTCCCGTTACAGTCCTCAGCAGCAACAACAAAAACTGACCCTAGATTTATGTCCAATTCGAACTAGGGACTAGAATACTGTGTTTTGTTGGGCTTAAGACCATATGTTGCCACATGAGACAGTCGACTGGCTTTCCTTTAGTCTAATACCTTCTATTGTATCTTCAATATGGATTAATATTCTGAGACAGCATAAGACTGATAAGAGGTTATTCTTAGCTAGTGTAAACAAGCTGCTTTGGCTACAGTAGACTATTCTGATTGTAGGATGGTACAAGGTGTTGTTATATTGGCTGAAGACTACAACAATGTGAACAAAATCCTGAATAATTCCTGTATTTCCTACCTACAATATCACCCTTTTTTGGCTAATATAAATTAAATATAATCTAAAGGTAGATTGGATTGTTATAGTGCCCCTCTTATAACACTAATATGCACATGCATCTGAAGTAGGATGCATGGGGTGAAACACCAAATAATTTCTGGGTTGACTGCTCGGATGAAAGGGCAGGCATGGGGCTGAAGGTAGACATTGTGCCCTGGATCAAGCTATTTTGGGGGCTTTGGATACACAGTTCATCATAAAACAAAATTCTTAGTTTTTCTTTTCTGGGGTTGGAAGTTCATGTCATGTTAGATTGTCCAGTAAGAAGAGATTATAATTATAGGAATGTTAACAGATTTTACTGTAAAGATTATATTGTTCTTTACAATTGTAAATGAATACCTGATTTTACTTAATTCAGAGGCTGGGGAATCTAGAAGTAAAACAGAGACTGGTTAGAAGTGAGGTGAGAATTCTGGACTATGTCACTGTCAAAAGTATGGATGATGTCTCAAGCCCTTTTGATAGGGCTTGAGAAAGGAAGGTTGTAGTTTTATGCACTAGAAATATGTAAGGTGTGGTAAAACAGAGTATACCTAAGTGAAAGTAAAGACCCATAGATAAACTGATGGCAAGAGAAGTGTGCAGGCTATCTTGTTTCCCATGTTAATTAGAAAAACCAAGACACAGTTGCCATCAGGTTTCTTGTGAAGGAAATTTTGCTTCTCTCCTTATTCCTAGGAATCATGTACCTACCTCACTTCCCATGCAAAGAAGACATTCATTTCTCTTATGGTTTGTGTCTGGATGTCCCCCCAAAGCCTATTGTGGTCATGGAGGGATGGGCTTTTTGGAGGTGGCTAAATCTAGAATTTGTGATTGAGTCATGATGTAATGCTGGAATTAAGGGTGTGAGTGCTACATCCGCCCTAGGACAAGTAGCCTGCATACGGTACAAGGGGTGGAAAGAGGCTTGCTCTCCCCTCCTCTCTTGTTGCTTTTGCTGAGTAAGGTTGTTATGGTTTGTGTCTTATGTCCCTCCAAAGTCTCACGTAGTGATGGGGGATGGGCTTTTTCAAAGGTAGCTGAACCTAGAGTTTGTGATTGATTCAAGGTTCAATGCTAGGATTAAGAGTGCTGGGATTAAGGGTAGGTGATGGCTGGATCAGTACACTGATTGGATTGGCACCACCCTAATCACAGCAGTCTGGATAAAATAAGAAGGGCAGAAAGAGGCCTGTTCCTTTTTTTTTTTTTCCACTCTTGTTGCTTTTGCTGTTTTCTGCTGCCATAAATGGTTGCCTCTCTTCCATGTGCTACCCTGCCATGGAGCCAGCCAATTATGGACTGAAAACTCTACAGACTGTGAGCTAAATAAACCTTTCCTTCCTTAACTTGTGGGTGTTGAGTATTTTGTGTCAGCAAGGAGAAAAGTAACTAAGACAAAGGTAGCAGTAAGATTAATCAGGAAGGAGCAGGATATAATTCCCAAGCAGGACTGAAAAGTGGAAGGCCATTCCAAGTCTTGCAACATAAGTCATTACTACTGTTCATATACTAGTCATTATTACTTGGTTACATTATGACTTTGCTAATTATTAGTTAACCTGTGCACAGTGTACTTAATGCATAAAACACTCTTACACAGTGATAGAAATCTTATATGTAATTTGGATGCTAGTTTCAGATAACATGCATTTGCAAAAAGTAGTCTTTACAGACATATAAAGAAAGAAACTATGTGGCCGGTTGAGGTAGTCCAGTAAGAAATTATGAGAGACTTGCTAGGTTCCCTCTGAGAGTTATTATTTTATACTAGTAATACATATTTATTTATAGAAAATTCAGAGACATAAAATAGTATTTACCTACAATCTTACAATATAGAAATATATTACTCCCTTTTATGCTTTTCTGATACATATATTTATTAAAGTCACACTATATATAAAATTGGGATTCTGGTTTTTTTAAGTTTCACATAGTGGAAGCTTTTCCTACTACTGTGAAAAATCCTCATATATGTTTTTAATGACTGCATAAAAGCCCATCTTGTGAATGTACTGTAATTATGGAATCATCCCTTAAATGTTGGACAGTTAGGTGATTTTCAAAGTTTTGCTGTTATAAAGATGATATAGTGAAAAGAATTGTACATAAAGATTTTTCTGCATTAAAGATTAAATTTTTCTTTCAGCATTAACAACTTTTTTTCAAAATTCAGTTAAATATTGAATAACTACTGTATACAAGTCATTTTTTCAGCTACTTAGAATTTAATATGACTAGAAAGAATAAAGTCTGTCCTTTTGGAGTATGTAGTCTAGTGGGAGAGAGTAAGATAAATCACTATCAATGGTAATTTTAGAGAGTTGATACCTACAATCATAAACAAATGACGGTAGTGGATAGAATATTCTGGAATAACTAGAGAGAGTGAGAAACTGCTTCTCTGAGCAAGTTACATTTGACCTAACGCATGAAGGAGATGAGGATTTGGGAGATCATTCTGGATAAGACAGCATAATGAGCTCAGCCTCTTAAAAAAATTAGTGCATGTTAGCTGTACAGAAGAATGGATTTTGTTTTGGTGTATGGATACATGCACATAACATACTTTGATGATTTTCACCCCTCTTATGCCCTTCTCCTTTCTTTCCTCTCTCCCTGATTCCCTTCCTCATCTCTAAGTCTGCCTTTTCTACTTTCCTGTCATCTCTCCTTTTTAAAAGATTCTTCATGTAAGAGAAAAGCCAAGTCTGGCTTATTTTGCTTAATTTGATGGTCTCAAATTCCATCCATTTTCCTCCAAAAGACATGATTTCATTGTTTATGGTTGTATAGTACTTCATTGTGTATAAGTGTACTATATTTTCTTTATCCAGTCATCTGTTGACAGACATATAGGCTGTTTCCACAGCTAAGTTATTGTGAATTGTGGTGCAATAAGCTGGGTATGCAAGTATCAACCACTGTCTTGTATTTGTTCAGGAATTTACTGAGGAGTGGTATAGTTGGATCAACTGGTAGCTCTATTTTTAATTTTTTTGAGGAATCTCCATACTGATTTCTAGTGTTTGTGATAGTCATCCCACCAAAAGTGTAGGAGGGTTCCACTTTTCTCTCCAGCATACATTACCTTTTCTATTCTTGATTCCATTCTGACTAGGAAATATTTTTTTGGTCTTTTTGAGACAGGGTCTCACTGTGCAGTTCAGGGTGGCCTTGAGCTCACTTTGTAGCCCAGGCTGGTCTAAAACTCACAATGATCCTCCTGCCTCAGCCTCTGGAGTACTAGGATTACAGGCATGTGCCACCACACCTGGCCTGACTAGGAATTTTAATGTAGCTTTTATTTGTATTTTCCTGATGTCTAAAGATTTCTTACATTTTTTCAAATACTTTTAGACATTCGTATTTCTTTGAAGAAGTGTCTAACCATTGCTTTGTCCATTTATTCATTGGGAGTTTTTTAATTTGTTAATTTTTAAATTCTTTGTATATGCTAGTATTATTCCTCTATTGGGAGAGTACCTGGTAAAGATTTTTTTTTTCCATTCTATAGGTTTTGTTTTCATGCTGTTGTTTCCTTTGCTATACAGAAGCTTTGTAATTTGATTTAATTGCATTTATTGATTCTTGTTAGTGTAGTCCTGTTCAGAAAGTCTGCATGTGACTATGGCTTCAAGTGTTTTCCCTATGTTTTCTTCTAGTGGTGTCAGAGTTTCTGGTCTTACAGCTATATCTGTGATCCCTTTTGAGTTGATTTTAGTATTAGGGTAAAAGATTGTGATCTAGTCTTAATCTTTTACATATGGATATCCAGTTTTTCCAGCACAATTTGTTAGAGGCATTCTTTTGTGCAGCGTATATTGTTGGCTGCTTTGTCAAGAATTAGATGACTGTGGTTTGGGGGCTTATTTCTGTGTCCTCTGTTCTGTTTCATTGGTCTACATGTCTTTTAATGCAATACCATGGTGTCTTTGTTACTATAGCTTTCTAGTGTATTTTGAAATGTGATATTGTGCTGCCTCCAGCATTGCTTTTTTTGCTCAAGATTAATTTGGCTAGTCTGGATCTTTTGTGTTTTCATATGAATTTTAGGATTGTTTTCTCTAGTTCTGTCAAGAATGTTTTTGGTATTTTTATGGAGATGACAAAATTTACTAAGTTGAGGAAGAGCAAATTGGGAGGGTGAGGAGGAAATCAAATTTCCCTTGAACCTATTAAATTTGAGGTGCTCATAGTAGATCCATTGCTCTGGGTTGGAAATGTAAGTTTTGGAGGTTATGACTGTGTTTATGCATTTAAAGCCATGGAGAGGGAAGGGGAGGGAAGACAGCAAGACAAGGCTCTTTAGATACTTTATCAGTTAGATGTTGGGCATGGGAGGTAGGGCCTAACAAAGGAGAGTAAAGAACGGGGGTAATCACAGCATTAAGAAAGCCTAGAGAGGTGGAAAGAGTAATGGTCAGTTGTGTCAGTCAAATACTACTGAAAAGTGAGGAAAATAAGGATATACAATTTACCATTATATTTGAGAGTTACGCATGACCTTACATGAACTCAGAGAGAAAGAAGGAAAGTCTGTTAGAGTATGTTGAGACAATAAAGGGTGGGGAAAATATTGGGACAACATTTTGAGAAGTTATACTTAGAAAAGGGGTTACTGATGAAGGGTCAGGGAAGTTCTTTTTAAAAATTGGTATATCTACAGGCTACTGTACTGACTAATGAAGAAGCAGTAATTCTATGAAACAATTTTAGGAGTAAAGTACTTGAAAGTAGAGGCAGTGGGACCCAAAACACAAGCAAAGAATTCAAGGAATAAAGACATTTCTTCCATTTTACAAGAGGAAAGTCAGACTCTGGCAATACAGTTACAGTTAGATTAATGCACTTGGTAGGGATAAAATGTGTCCTTTAATTCCATTTATATTACTTGGTAAGTACAAGGCAAGCTTACCAGCTGCAAGGCAAACATGGATGTTGGAGGGAGTTTGAAGGTTGAGAGAAAAAATTCTAAGTGTTTAATAGCATTGTCTAAAAACAGGAGATGCTCATTTAAAATGTCTAAATTTGGACATTTGATTAAAACAGTTACATATAAGAATGGAAATCTAAAGATGACAACCCATTTATGTTTGTTTAATGTATTACTACTTTATAGTTGTGATAAATTAAGAGATTAAATGCTTTAAATAATTTAATATGTAATTATGGGATTTGATGACAGTGTGGACACCTAATTTCTTAACTCGGTAATAGGAAAAGTAACTTTCAAAGATTTATTTTTTCTGTATATCTTCAATGATGTTATCAACAAATATGGATGTATAATCATCCTATTACATGTTCTAAAATCAGTATATAATTCAAATAGTTACTTTTTATTTTCTCTTTCCCAAAGTAATTCCTAAGTGTTGTTGAGTTCAACTATACGTTCAGCAGTATATTAGGCATTGTGTGAATAGAGCTTAACTGTATTAAGTTGACCTTGAAGCAACTTAAAAAACACTCATATTTTTGGTCTCATTAAGAAAATTGCAGCTATTACAAGGGAACTTTCAGATTCCACCTACACATGAGCAACAACACATCCATCTCCTACTGCATATTAATCCTTCCACTCATGCACTAGATCCCATACTTTTTGCCTACTCCAGAAATTCCCGCATTTGCCTATTATCAGTATTTTTGTTCTGTTTAGTGATCCCTGTAAGCATATAAAGTATGTTTAAAAGATAGTCTTTCTTAAAAATAATGTTTTCTGAATATTATGGGGGAAAAATCAGCCCCAACTGATAACTTCATAATATACAAAATTTAACTCAAATTATGTCATATATCTTAAATGTGAAAGCTAAAATTATAAAACATTTTAGAAAAAGTGTAGAAAGTAGGATACACAGCATGAATAATAAAAAGTAAAATTATAAATTGAACCTTATTAAAATAACTTTTAGACTTCTTGTAACTGAAAACAGTGCTGGGTATGTATGGAGTATTTTCCCCACATTTCTTCCTGACAAAAAATCATTCCATGAAACCATAGCTTCAGTATTACTTAAGTAGGGAATCCCAAAACTGCAAAAATAACCGTAAATAAAACGTAAAGATCAAATTCCATCTGCAATTCCATAAGTTGTCTTTCCTCTGCTCTTAAGTTTTGTAGCGAGCAACAAACCAAAATAACTGAAAAAGAGTATCTTGACAGGATAATGTAAGGATAAAGACAGAAGGAACAAGTGTTACCTTTTCCACACAGCCCTGCCAGCATTTGTTACTGGTTGATTTTTTTTATAATAGCTATTCTTTTTGGAGTGAGATAGAATTCCAATGTTATCTTAATTTGTATCTCTCAAATGATCAGTGATGTTGAACTTTTTTTTCATATACTTATTTGCCATTTGTACTTACTCATCTGAGAAACCTGTATTCTTCTCAGATAACTGATTTTTAGATTGGGTCTTTGAATTTAGGGGATCTGATTTTTTTTTTCAGTTCTTTATATATTCTAGATATTAGTCCTTTATCTGAGGAGCAAGTGCTAAAATATTTTCCTGCTCTGTGGGTTGTGTTTTCATTCTGTGGGTGATTTCTTTTGCTGTGCAAAAGCTTTTTAATAAGATAAGATCCCAGTTGTTGAGTCTTTGAAGTATTTCCCATGCAATCCGGGATTTGTTCATGAAGTCTCTGCCTACACCTATGTCTTCAAGTGTTCTACCCGTTTTCTCTTCCAGGAGATTTAGTGTTTCTGTTTTAATATTTAGATCTTTAATCCATTTTGACTTTAGTGCATGGTGATAGATACAGGTCTAGTTTTAGTCTTTGGCAGGTGGAAAGCCAGTTTTTCCAGGACCATTTATTAAGGAGGCTGTCTTTCAGTGAAGGTGTTTACGTCCCTGTCAAAGATAACGGATTGAATGTGTTTGTAGTTGTGTGTGCATCTTCTATTCTGTTCCACTGATCCTCAGGTCTGTTTTGTGCCAGTACAACGCTGATTTTATCACAATAGCTTTGTAGTATAATTTCAAGCCAGGGATTGTGATGCCCCCCTGACTTGCCTTTGTTGCCCAGGATTGCTTTTGCTATTCGAGGTCTCTTCTGGTTCTAAATGATTTTAGGAACATTTGATCTAGTTCTGTGAGGTATGCTAGTGGTATTTTGATTGGGATTGACTTAAATCTGTATAACAGTTTTGGGAGTATGGCCATTTTCACTGTAGTGGTTCTTCCTATCCATGAGCAAGGAATATCTTTTCATTTTCTGTTATCCTCTTTGATCTCCTTTTTCAGAATACTGTAGTTTTCAACGTAGAGATCTTTTACTTTGTTAGATTGATTACTAATCATTTTATTTTTTCAATGTTATTGTGAAAAGTGTTTCCCTACTTTCTCCCTCAGTTAGTTTATTTGTGTACAGGAATGCTATTGATTTTTGAGTGTTGACTTTGTATACAGCTACATGACTAAATTTGGTTATTAAATCTATTAAATCTAAGTCTTTTGGTAGAGTTTTTGGAATTGTCTATGTAAAGTATCATGTCATCTGCAAATGATGATAATTTGACTTTTTCCTTTCCTGTACTCCTTTTATTTCTCTCTCTCTTGCTAATTGCTCTGGCTAATGTTTCCAGAGCTATATCAAATAGAAGTGGTAAGAGTGGACATCCTTGTCACTGATTTTAGAGTGAAAGCTTTCAGTTTTTGACCATTTAGTATAATGTTGGCTATTGGTTTGTCATAGATGGCCTTTATCAGATTTAGATAAAGACCATTATTTCAATTTTATGTAGAGTTTTTATCATGAAAGGGTATTGGACTTTGTCAAAAGCTTTTTCTGCATCTGTTGAGATTATGTGACTTTTGTCTTTGGCTGTGTTGATATGGTATATTACATTTAATGATTTGCATATGTTGAGCCCTCTCTGCATTCCTAGGATGAATCCCAGTTGGTCATGGTGTATAATCCTCTTGATGATTTGCTGCATTCTGTTTGCTAGTATCTTATTGAGAATTCTTGCATATATGTTCTTTAGGGAGTTAGGCCTGTGGTTCTCTTTTTTGGTTGGCCTTTCTCTTGTTTGGGTATCAGGGTGATACTTGCTTCTAGGAATGAGTTAGGGCATATTGCTTCCCTTTCAATTTCCTTAAAAATTTTCAGGGGTAATCACATTGGTTCATCTCTAAATTTCTTGTAGAATTCAGCAGTGAATCCATCAGGACCTGGGCTTTTCTTTGTTGGTAAGTTTTTAATTATATTTTCAATTTCATTAACTGATACTGGGTTACTTAGAATTTTTATATCTTTTATTCAACTTTGATAATTTGTACATATCTAGGAATCTGTCCATTTCTTGTTTTTCCATCTTATTAAAGATTCTCAAAGTAAATATTAATGATCTTCTGAATTTTCATAGGATCTGTAGTGATTTCAGCCTTTCATTCCTAACTGCATGAATTTGAATCTTTCTTTTTTTTGATAAAGTTGGGTAAGGGCTTATCGATTTTATTTAATCTTCCAAAGAATCAACTCTTTGCTATTGTATTCTTTGTATTGTTTTCTTAGTTTCAATTGCATTAATTTCTGCTGTGATCTTTACAATTTCCTCCCTTGTATGGGCTTTGGGCTTGACTTGCTCTTTTTCAAGAAGCTTGAGGTGCAACATTAGGTTGTTTATTTGAGCTTGTTCTGTTTTCCTGATATGAGAATTCACCAAAATAATTTTCCCTCTTAGGACTGCTTTCGTTGTATCCCATAAGTTCCAGTATGTTGATTAGCATTTTCATTTAATTGTAGATATTATTTAATTTCTTCTTTAATTTCATCCTTAATCCATTGATTGTTCAGAAGATGTGATTTAATTTCCATGTGTTCAGGGAGTTTTTGGAGTTTTTATGGAGTTTCCTTTTGCCATTGATTTCCTATTTCATTGCACTATGGTCTAATAATATGCATGGGATAATTTCAGTTCCTTTGCATTTCCTTAAGCATGTTCTATGGAGTAATATGTGGTTTAATTTTAGAGAATGTCCTATGTATAGCTGAGAAGAATGTGTACTCTGATGTTGGGGGGAACACTGTAAACATCTACTAAGTGCATTTTTTAACAGGTTTAGTTCAGTTGTGGTATTTCTTTGCTGACTTTTTGTCTGGTTGATCTATCTATTTGTGACAGTGGCATATTAAGTTTCCCCATTAAGATTGTGTTAGTGCTTATTTGATTTTTCATGTCCATTAATATTTGTTTCATACAGTTAGGTGCTCCTGTATTTGGTGCATACATATTTATGATTGTTATGTCTTCTTCCTGAAGTTTTTCCTTAACAAGTATATAGTGACCTTCTTTATCTCTTTTGATCATTCTTGGTTTAAAGTTCACATTGTTTGCAAATAGAATAGCTACCACTGCTTTTTTATGGGCTCCTGTCACATGGAATATTGTTTTCTATCCTTTGACTTTCAGTTTGTGAATTTCTTTTTGAGTTGTTTTTCTTGTATACAGCATATTGTTGGATCTTGTTTCTTGATCCACTCTGCCAGTCTGGTTTTTTTTTTTTTTTTTTTTTTTTGATTGGTGAATTGAGACCATTTAAATTGATGGTTATAACTGATGTATATTGGCTTATCCTTGCCATATTATTTTCATGCTGTAAGTTCCCTGTCATTCCCCTCTGTTTATTTGCTTGCCTGCCTGGTGCTTTCTTTCTACTGGTGTTCTTGGAATTGTGGTCATTTAATATCTTTCAGTACACTTTGTAGAGTTGGCTTGGTGATCATGAATATCTTCAGTTGTTCTTTGTCATGGAAGGATCTTATTTTTTTTTATTTATTTTGAAAGACAGTTTTGCAGGGTATATCAATAGGGGTTGGAAGTGGTTTTCTTTCAGAATTTCAAGTACTTCAAGTTCTTTTTGACTTCAGGATTTGTGTTGAGAAGTCTGCTGTGATTCTGATGGATTTTCTTTTATAGGTGATCTGTTTCTTTTCTCTGTTTTTAATATTCTGTTCTTGTGCTGAATTTCTGGGATCTTGATTATTACATGCCTTGGTATAGATTTATTTTGTTCATGGCTAATTGTAATTCTGTATGCCTCACTTACTGTATATCAGATTCCTTTTTCATGCATGGGAAGTTTTCTGCCATTACTTCTGCAAATAGTCTTTATGTCATTTGTGCTGTCTCCTGCTTTTTTCATTGATACCAGTCAATCTTATGTTGTTGTACTTTGCATCATCTTTCAGCTGTTGAATTGTTTTTTCCTAGCCCCTTATTTTTAAGAGATCTTTTCGTTTGTGATTGCTAGCCAAGATCCTGTCTTCTCAGTCTGCTAATCTATCTTCACTTTTGTTCATGTGGTTTTGCAAGCTTTCAATGGAATTTTTAATCTCCTGAATTTCTGTTGAATCTGTTTTATGCATTCCATTTCTTTCCTGTGTTGGGCATTCATGGTTTCTATCATTTTCCTATTCCATCTATTTTATCTATGTCTAATCTAGATTTGTGAGCAAGTCCTTCATTATAATTGTCATCTCTTTTTTTTCCCTGAGAGATTATTTTTGATCTGATTTCCCCTATAGTCTCATGAATTTGTTTCTTTACTTCTGCTGCTATCATTTCAGAAATTTTAGCTGTGAGTCTTCCATTTTCCTGTATCTTGTTGACTTCTGGACTTGTTCTGGGTGTGCTGGAGGTTTGGAGTTGTATTTTGCTTCTGCATTTTGTCATTTTCTATTTTTAAATTTTTATTTTGTTTTCTATGTTGATTCTTATAAGTTTTTATAATAGCTTTATCTCTAGTATCACGACCTCCCTAGGAAATGTCTGTTCTTCAGGGATGTCTTCTATGTGTAGCACGTTCTTGTGTCTGTTCCAGGATCCTACTTTCTCAACTTATTAAGGGTAGGATATTGGTATTTATTTGGCTTAGTCCCCAGTCCTTTGGTTTTTTTGTTTTGTTTTGTTTTTTGGTTTTTTGGTTTTTTTCCAGTACTGGGAATCGAACTCAGGACCTTGCGCTTGCCAGGCAGGCATTGTGCCGCTGAGCTAAATCCTCAGCCCCAGTCCCCAGTCCTTTGGTACGTGACTGTGGTGATGGTTATTACCCCAGACTTTCCCATTATTGTCTTACAGTGGGCTAACAACTAATTACAACACACATGACATCCTATCTAAAGTAGTACAGTTAGCAATAGCCATAGCATCAAGCACAGCTTAGAAACTGACAAACTATGGTAAGTATTAATTTGGTACCTTTAATCATAGGAGCAAGACCTACAGTTATATAACAGAGCCCAAAGAAATTGGGAGCTTGGGGACTGGGGATTTAGCTCAGCGGCAAAAGCGCCTGCCTGGCAAACGCAAGGTCGTGAGTTCGGTTCCCGGTACCGGAGAAAAAAAAAACCAAAAAAAAAGAAAAAAAAAGAAATTGGGAGCTTGTATTGCAGAGTGTTCCCGCATGGTAGAGTGATTTTACCCTGTAGTGGAGAAATTTAAGAGGGATAGTAAATAAATCCAAGATAAATGAAGAAAAATTTAGTAAAAGCAAGGATGGAAGACAAAGGATGTTGATGCAAGCTTTGGGAAACTAGAGAAGTGGGCAGAAAAAATGAAGGAATAAGCAAAGGATTATCGTAGCTAACCACAAAGATTATAGAGTGTTCACTCATGAAAATATGATTAAATTAAGATAGATAATTGAGGAAAGAGGAGAAAGAAAATGAATAGATTAGAACAAAATATAGGTAAAATACCTTTTAAAAAGGAAAATGAAACAAACCATTGAAGACAGAAGAAAAATAAAATATAATAAAAAATAAAATTCCTCTGGTGTACACCCAGAGGCCAAAACTACTGAGTATCCCTGCCGAGCCTGCAGTAGAGTCTGTGCTGGATGTGAGGTTGATCTTGGCCTCCAGATGTGGGGAGCTGGAGCCAAAGTTTTCGCCAGTACTTTCTATGTGTCCTTTAGTGGCCCTCCTACTCCTTTCCCTGTTTCTGTCCATCTGTCTCCCAGTTGCTGTGCTGCCCTCAGACAGAGATGGAGGCTGCTCCCAGACCCATGCATAGTTGGCTCCTCCTGGTCCTTGCACTTGCCTCCCAATGTCCTCCCACAGTCCTCCCACTTCCTCTCACTGTCCTCCCAGGCTTCTTACTGCAGGTGGGGTAGAGTGCTGTGATGTGGGGTGAACCTCTGCTCCTACACAGATGCCATCCCAGGCTCCTCAGTCCCAGTTCTTACTTCTCTCCTGAGGGGGCCAGTGCTAACCTCCCATTCATTGCTATGCCAGGCACAGTGCTGCTTACATCCCTCAAACTACTGGTAGGAGAGGGGTCATGCTGTTCCACTGCGTGCTTTTCCTGGTGTCTCTGGTGCCACTGTGCCCACCTCCACTGTAGTCTGTAATGTCTTGTTACCGGGCAAGGTGGGGTGAGGTGCTGTGGGGTGACTTTCTGCTCCTGGCACTGGTGTAGGGACAGCTCCAGGCTGCTCAGTCCCACAACACAAAGCTGTTTAAGTCCCTGTGTCCCTCTATCCATTGGTCATGGGTGGGCTGGTGCTGTTCCATTCACTAAATGCCCCTGCAGTCTTTAGTCTTGTCCCAGAGGTTCCAGTTAGCACTCTGGTGCAGGAAAGGAAAGGGGAGGGGAGGGAAGATGAAGAGAAGAAAAGGAGGGGAGGGGGGAGGCAAAAAGAAAAGGAAAAAAAGTGACTAGTTGTGGAGGAGGAAGCGTTTCACTGGGAGAGTGAGATGAGAGATGTAAAACCTGACTCATCAAGGGTGGTATTGTATGCCTGTAGCCCCAGCTACTCAAGAGGCTACAGTAGGAGGATCACTGGAGTTTACAAGTTGGAGATGAGGCTAGGAAATAGAGACTGCATCTCAAAAGAAAAAAAAAGTTTTTGGTATCATTTTTGTAACATTTTTTAAGTCTAAAGTTAACTCAAAATAAAACATACTAAAAAATTAAAATATCTTCAAAGATACCATCAAGAGAATGAAAAGACAGTCCATAAACGGGGAGACACATATGTAAAACATGTATTTGAGAAAAGAATTGTGTCTAGAATATTTCAAGAACCCTTGTGATGCAATTGTTCAATGACTAACAACCAGGGGTAGAAACAGTCAAAATGCTCTTTTGCCCAGAGGTGCATTCCCTTATGGGAAGTGCGTAATAGTCTGTGAATGCTCATATCCTGGAGTTCTAGCTATAGTACAATGCAAAGATTCCCTTGAGAACTAGAGAGCATGAGCAAAACTTACAGAGGCCATGGAGCTCAAGACGAGGCTCTCGAATAAGGCTCTATTTGATGTCCCTGACTCACTCCTAAGCGGCACATTCATGAAACTACCTGGCTTTGAGAACTGCAGTCATCCAGGTTTCAAATTTGTTCCTGTGGTGTATATATGTGGATAGTACTGAAAAGGATTTGAAAACTTAACATTAGAAATACAGAAGGAGGCTTTGGACATGTGTGCTAAGCCTAATTCCATTACTTGCCTGCTAAAACAGCCAACCAAACATAAAAATATCAACTATTCAAAAAAAAACCATGCGAAAAAAGACAAACTGTGACAGGGAAAGGGGAAATGAAGAAATGGAAAAAGGAGAAAAATATATGTATATACAAGACAGTTAAAATTGTTATACAGCTAAAATCTCTTAGTTCATTAAAAAGAAAGTCTGGTGCTAATATTATATAGACAAGATAACATGTATGTATCTTTGACTCTGAATAACTACTAGGAAGACGACAGTACACAATATATTAACTGTTGTAGCTGTCTTAATAACTGGTTTTGAATCTCAGCTTCATTGTTATGTTTATCTGTTTTTAAAAAGGAAAGAATAACTGGGATGGGAGAAAAGGAAGGGAAATAATACACACACACACACACACACACACACACACACACACGATAACCAAGATTATTGTATCACTGATTTCTAGTGATTTCTTGAAAAGAACAATTGATGTTTAATTGTTTGATCAATCTTGCATTCTTCTGGTAATCTGACCAACTTCGTTGAAGATAACAATATGTAATATAACAACCATTGTTAATTTCCTATCATCTTATTTTGAAATTCTGTATTGTTTTTATTTCTTGTGTTGTTTTTTGTCTCTGTTGTTGTTATTTTGTTTTTGTATTTTTTCCCCTTTAAAATAATTTTTTAGGGGCTGGGGATTAGCTCAGCGGCAAAAGCGCCTGCCTGGCAAGCGCAAGGTCGTGAGTTCGGTTCCCGGTAACGGAGAAAAACCAAAAAAAAAAAAAAAAGACATCATACTATTTTTCTTTTTCTGAAGTGTATATACAATTTTTGGCAGGCTCTGCATTAATAAATCCATATCAAAATGTCCAGGATATAAAATTAGCATTTTAAAGAATTAGGAAAATCTCAACAACTTGGAAAAGACAATCTTCAATCCCAAGATGACCTGCATATTGTATTTATCAAAAAATTTAAAGCAGTTTTAACTGTGTGCCATGAAATAAAAGAGAATGCTCTTCAGACTAATTAAATTAATTGAATGCTACATGTTCTCAGCAAAGAAATAGCTGTATGAAAATGGAATATGTAGATCTAGTAGTGGACTCAGTATCTGATTCTTCATAATAGATTGGCTCCAAAGATATCTATATTCTAATCTATAGAACTGAATTTGTTATGTTAAACATAGCAAAAGTGACTTTGCAGTAGTTAAGGACTTCAAGATAGCAAGAATATCTTGAATTATCTAAATGGGACCAATCTAATAATCCAAGCCAGTAAAAGCAGAGAATTTCTTAGCTGCAACAGAAATCATAAAGATCCAGAGCTTGAGAATTACTATTGGTGGTATTGTTCATTCGAAGATGGAGGTGACAGTGTGGAGGGGCGTGTAAGTGACCTTAGTATTTAATATTTACAAGGAGGCCATAATTTATATGTCTCGCTGCCTGGTGGCCCTGATTTGAACATGTTACATTTTGCTGGCTTGAACCGCCAGTGGTACATACATGACTGTCCCATCGGGCAGCTTGGGATAGTCGTGCATGTACCACCAGTGGCTCAGGCTGGAAGGAATATGTAAAGAGATTCCCATCAGACAGCCCATGGGGGAACAAGGTCTTCAGTCCTTTAGCCACAAGAAACTAAGTTTAGTTAACATTCTGAATGAACTTGGAAACTGATTCATTTTCAGAGAATCAGAAAAGAATGCCATGTTGAGGCCTTGACTTTTGGCCTTGTCACATGGTAAGCAGAGGACCCACTGAAGTCATATTGTAACCAGATTCCACTCTACAGAACTGAAATAATAAATTTGTGGTATCAGTAAGATATTAAATTTATGATAATTTGTCATATCAGCACAGCAACCTGGTACAGTCTGGGGAGTGTTTTTATCTTCCTGAAAACTAATGAATTAGACTTTCATTGTTTCTTGGATGCTGGAAAATGTATGATGTTCCTGGGTCAGAGACAAAGGACTTTATTACTTACGGCATAGCAAACCCCATCAGCGCATTAACTGCAGAATGTACATTCTTTTCAAGTGTCATGAGAATATCTAATATAGGCCATATACTATAAAACAAACTTCAATAAATTTAAAAGAATTGAAATCATATAAGCTATGTTCTGTGACCATGATGGAATTAAAGGTCTTTTTCTTCCACCTAGTATGATACTGGGGTTTGAATATTGGGGATTGAACCCAGGGCCTCATGCCTGTTAGAGAAGTGGTCTCCAACTGATCTACACCCCCCACTTCACAATGAAAATCAATAGCACAGAGAAAACGGAAGGAAAATAGGAAATATTTTGAAGCAGAAGAAAGTGAAAATACAAAACATCAAAAATGACCTGTGGTATTCATTGCTTGAATACAAGGCTGAGTCAACCTTTAAAATTAAGCATTGCAATTAACTGTATTAATTGACTAAAGAAGAAAAGCAATGTAGTAATCTCAATACATGCAACGTCTATTTGTGTTTCCAAAATAGTTGGCAAACTAGGAATGAAAGGAATTCACTAATGTAACTATAAAATTACCTGTAATAACCGTATAGATAAGTTTGTTTAATGGTGAAATACTTGAAACCTCAGGAAAAAGACAAGGATATCCTCTTACCACTCTTAACTAAAAGATTGTACTGGAAGTTGAAGCCAGTGCAAGAAGATAACAAGTAGATATAAAACCTTATAGAACAGAAAGGAAGAAACGAATCATTTTTATTCTTAGATAATACAGTTGCTCACATAGGAAATTCCAAGTAGTCTTCAAAACAAAAACCAAAAAGAAACCACATTTGCACATGTGCACACACACAGTTCCTAAGATTAATTGATTTTAGAAAAGTCACTGTGACCATTAATCATGATAGGTCAATTGAATGGATTAAGAAATACCTAACAATGATTAGTAAAACACAGTTCTTGGACATCTGATGATGAATGACCTGTAGACCAACAAACTGAGGAAAGAAGACCCACCCCAGGGAATAAAAAGGGAAAGAAGTGTCCTTGTTTTGGAAGAGCTGGTGTCTTCACCATCACCTTTGGACATCCATCCCTAGTATCTTTAGCCTTCCAGTAAGACTTGCACCAGTAATTCGACAGTGAGCATCCAGGCTTTCGACTTTGAACTGGTGTACGTCATTGATTTCTCTTGTTCTGAGGCTTCCATCTACTTGGGTTTGGCAGCTATTCTATCATCTGGCTCTCCAGCGTACAGACCGCCATTGTGAACTCTCTCACCTCTGATCCCACAGATGGCCACTGTAGACTCTGCAGCCTGTAATCCTGTAAGCCTACCAGATCCATCCCCTTGCATAGCTATACATGTATTTCTTACTGATTCTCTTCCTCTAGAAAATTCTAGCCAGTACAGTCACAAATACAAGATAAACATATCTAAATCAGCTGTATTTCTACATACAAGCAACAAATAGAAACTGAAATTTTAAAACATAACGATCAAAAATATTTGCAAATTATATAGTGAACAAAAGGACTTAGAGTGAGACTATATAAAATGCTTTCAAAATTCGAAAATATAAAGACAACCCAATTAAAGTGGCTAGAAGTCTTGAACAGGTAAAGAAATCTCACTAAATATCATTAATCAGGGAAATTTAAATTGAAAAGACTGATAACATGACATATTAGTGATAATACAGAACAACTGGAACATGTATGCATTTTAGAGAGAGTGTAATGTACTACAATCTCTGGCAGTTTCTCCTGATCCTAAACATACACTTACTCTGTCCTTTTTCTTTAACACAATTTTGAGTATCTCTGCCCTACTGTGTATAGATGTCATGTTAAACTGTGAGGCCTTTGTTGTTTTACTGCCCAGTGTCCAGGTATGGGCAGATTTCTCTTACATTATTACTTAACTATATATTACTTTTAAGGATGAGAAAACAAGACTGAGATGATTTGCTGAGAAGACTGTAAAGCCAGAGTCTGTTTTGAACCTAGGGCTGTCTGACTTCAGACATTTTCTTTGTGTAAATCCTTATACTCAAAAAATATAGAGAGAATGTAATGTTGGTTACTCTCTCTCACCCCTCCCTCCCAGTGAGCCACATTTGCAGCCCAACTTTCTGTTTTTTAAAGCAGGTGAACACATACATACAATAAAAAACATATTGGAAGGAGATACCAGTTTAAAACAGTATCTGTTTATGGTCTCATGAATTTTAAACACTGAACTAAACTTGAGATCAACTTTCTTTACTATTGAGATATAACTCACACTTTGAATGCGCCATTTGAAGAAAAATGCACAATTTGTTGATTTTTACTGCTGTAATAAAATTTTGTGACCATCACTGCTCTCACCCCTAGTAAATTCCCATGCCCAGTAGCTGTCCTCCATTCTCCTGTACCTCCAGCCCTGGCAATTACTAATATACTTATGGATTTGCTTATTCTAGACTTTATAAGTGAGTTCTTACAATACATGGCCTTTACATATCTCTTTTTTTCCAATTAATGTTTTTAGGGTTCATCTGTGTCATAGCATGTTATCAGTACTTCATTCCATTTTGCTGTCACATAATATTCCATTGTATGGATGCCATATTTTATTATATTGTTCAATTGATAAACATTTGAGTTGTCACTTTTTGTTATTATGAATAATGTTGCTGTGAATAGTCCTGTGCAGATTTTTTGTAGACATATTTTCATTTCTTTTAAGAATGTATCTAGGTTTTTATGAATTTTGTTTTTTGAGACAGGGTCTCACTTTGTAATTCAGGCTGGCCTTGATCTCACAGAGATCTTCCTGCCTCAGCCTCTCAAGTACTGGGATTACAGCATGTGACATCACATCTGGCAAAAATGTATTTGGAAATAAAATTGTTGCATCATATGGTAACTCTGCCAAACTTTTTTCCAAAGTGGCTGCATTATTTTACAGTTCCACAAGCAATATATGAGGCTTCTCATTTTTCTACATCTTTGCCAAAACAGTTCTTGATGTTTTCTTTTCAATCGTAAATGTGGTAGAGTGTGATCTGTGTTTGTATCTGCATACTGACTGCTGAAATTGAGCATCTTTCTGGATGACTTTTATATAATCTTACTTAGGGAAATGTCTGTTCAGATCCTTTGTCCACTGGGAAAAAATGAGTTATTTATGGTTTTATTGTTGATTTGTAAAAAAGTTCTTTATAGATTTTAGATATAAATCCCATGTTGGATATATACTCTGCAGATATTTTCTCCTTTTTTTCTGGATGTGTTGTCATGTTTGTGATGGTTGCCCTAAGAAGCACGAAAATTTTCAATTTTTCAGTAAGTCTAATTTATCTATTCTTTTGTTGCTTCTGCTTTTAGTACCATACCTAAGGAACCATTGCTTCATCTAAGGTCATTCAGATCTGTGGCTGATGCTTTCTTTAAGAGTTTTATAACTTTTACCTTACATTTAAGTCTTTGCTTTGAGTTGGTTTTGGTATATGAATTGAGGTATGTGTCCAGATTCATTCTTTGCACCTGAGTACTCAGTTATCCCTATATCATTTATTGAGAAGGCTAATTTCTTCCCCATTAAATTATCTTAGTACCACCCTTATTGAATCAATTGGCAAAAAATTGTATGGGTACATTATTGGACTTTTAATTGTGTGCCATTGTCTGCATTTCTGTCTCAATGCCAGTACCATACATTCTTGGTTACTATAGCTTTGTAGTGAGTAATAAATTTTGAAGTTGAAAAGTGTCTTTCAACTTTGTTTTTTTCAGGATTGTTCTGGCTGTTCTGGGTCTTTCTGAATTGTAAAATTGACTTCTCAGTTTCTGCAAGAAAGAACTGGTATTTTGGCAGGGATTTTATTGATTTAGATTAATTTAGGATATGTTGCCATATTAAAATGTTATATTCTTGACAGAGGTGTGTGTGTGACTTATGACTCATTGGTAGAGCACTTGTCTAGCGTGCTGGAGGCCCTGGGTTGGACCCAAGCACTAATAATAGTAGTAGTAACAGCAACAGCAGCAGTAGTAGTAGTAGTAGTAGTCTTTCAAGCCTAGAACTTGAGATGTTTTCCCATTTAGATCTTTTAAAATGTCATTCAGTGGAGTTTTATGGATTCTGTGCACAAGTACTTCATTAAATTTCTACCTAAGTGAATTGTTCTTATTGCTATTGTAGTAGATTCTGTTTTCTTGATTTGATTTTCAGTTATTCTTTGTGAGTGCAGAGAAATGAAGCTGATTTTTTTTCAGCCCTGAGAACTAAACTCAAGGTCTCTTACATGATGGGCAAGTACTCTACCACTGAGCAAAATCCCCAAGCCTTTTTATTTTATTTTTTTATTTTGAGCCAGAGTCTAAGTTGACTGAACTGGCCTTGAGCTGGTGATCCTTCTGCCTCAGATTTCCAAGTAGGTGGGATTACAGCAAGGCACCACCATACCTGGCCTCAGTTGAGTTTTTATATTGTTCTCATATCCTACAAGCTTGTGAACTCATTTATCAGGTCTACTCTTTTGTGGATTTCTTAGAATTTTCTATGTAAAATCACATTATCTGAATGTAGAGGTAATTTTATTTTTCTCTTTTTTTTCTGGTCTAGTTGTTCTGACTAGACTGTTCAGTATATTGTCAAATGAAGTAGCAAACACTGACAGTCCTTATCGTGTTCCTGTACTTAATAGGGTAATTTAAGTCTTTCATTATTAAATATATTTTTAGCTATAGATTTTTTTGATGCCTTTATCAGGTTGAGGAAGTTCCCTTCAATTCCTAGTTTGTTGTATGTCATGAAAGGGGTTGGATTTTGTCAAGTCATTTTTCTGTTTGTTAAAGTGAATATATGTGGATTTTGTTGATCCTTTACTTTGCAAATATATTTGTTGAATTTCATCTGTTGAATCAGTCTTGTATTGAATCAGTCTTGTACTCTCCCACTCCTTGACATTTTGTCAGAAATATAATTTGTATTACTGTTGATTTTTAAATTGGTACTATATACTATACTGCTTTGTCACATTAAAATTCTAACATGAAAGCTATAAGATCTATGTTTGTATATATGTGTGCTTATGTATGTTATCTTTGTGTACATGTTATAAGTTATGTCAACATGATAAAAATCCTCTACAGGATTATATTCAAATTAATTTACAGATAAATAAGCACTCATAAAAATTAAAATGGCTAACTGACCCGGGTGCTCTTTAGTTCCCACAACTTAAAATTTTTGTTGGTAGAAATTTTTGTTGGTAGAAATAAAACATCTTACTCATTTCTAGGTACTGTAATTTGAAATACTGAAGTTCAGTTAGTATCCCCTGACTTGATGAATACTACCCTGTGCTATTAGGATGCTCAAGCTAGATAGATACGCAAGATTCTTCTTAGACTCTTCACTTTTCTGTGTCCTCTACATCCAATCCACTGATTTTGTTTGAATATCCTAATTTTCCCTTTTCATTCCAGGAGTGATTTTTTTCTTATCTCAAAGGTGAATATGATATTCTGAACTTGAATCAAATAAAAATTTATTTTTGTTCCTTGCTTTCTGCTAATGTACATAAACCACTACCAGCTGTTATATGTCTTATTTTTATAAGTCACTTTCTATGAATTATAGGTGACCTTTCTGTTTCTTACAATGGATGTATAATTCATATATTAATATTATAATAGGAATGCTACTAAATGCCATTTTAGACAATATTTAGTCTAACATTATCCAATAAAAGGAACAATAAAGTGTGAGTGTTTGCTGTACTCGGGGCCCGGGGTAGAGGCACACACAAAACCAGGACACAGGGGATGCAGAGCAGCAAGAGCCAAGTTTGTAACTGTAACTGTATATTGAAGTTTATTTTGTAAGAAGTTTAATAGTATATAAGTGTAGTTTTTTAGATAACATATGAGTATATACCGAGCCAAGTAATTGTTTTTTTGACAGTCTGTTTTAGGTGTGCTCTATAACCCAAGGTCTGTTGTTATCTTATTTTTTTAAAGCATGAGAAGCAGAAAGTTGTCACACCACCACAAGACTGCTCGGGACATTTTATTTTCTACAAGGCCGAGACATTTTATTTTAATCTACAAGGCCTCTGGCCACTTTTTCATATTGTGAAAGCCTAGCCAAGCAAGTTCTCAAGGTTTTGTGAGGGGAGAACATTTTCTCCTCAAGAGGCACAGGCATTTTAGTCTTTATCTCGACCCCAAGTAACCTGCGGCTCCGGCCCACACAAAGGGAGGGCCTAGGGGCCTGAGGATCCTGTGTTTCCCACAATAAAGTAGAAAAGAGAGCTTTAAAATAGATGAGTACTATATTAATTTGTTCCCATTGTTCCTTTATGAAAATTCTTTTTTTTTTTTTTAGTTTATTACACCATACCATATTATAGGGATTATGAACAGTATGTCTAGTTTATCAGATACATTATTGAAATAGTAACTCTTCACATGGAATTTTTAGAAGTTGTTTAAGTCCAAATTATTTAAAGTAAATAAAGTCTAATGTTCATGTTGATATATAAGCACCATATATTGTAAATACTATAAAAGTTCTATAAATTTCATTATTTATTTATTTATTCTTTATTTTGTAGTCTTGCATTGCATCCTGAACGAGTATTGGTAGCAACAGGACAAGTTGGGAAAGAACCTTTTATCTGTGTCTGGGATTCATACACTGTGCAGACTATATCAGTTCTAAAGGATGTTCATACACATGGTATAGCTTGCTTAGCATTCGACTTAGATGGACAGGTATGTGATATGTTTTTCTTTTTCCTTAATAATGTTTAAAATGTGTACTGTAAGAAATGATAACAATCTATAAATATTAAATTGAAAAGCATTTGATGAAAATATTTGTTTATCCAATGGTGAAGATATGTGGGTACAGTGGGTGGTTGACTTATATAAGAAAGATAATAATAAAGGTCTTTTTTTTTTTCATCATATGAAGAACTTCCTCAAGTTAATTGTTACCTTGAAAGTGAAAGTTAATTGTTACCTTGAAAGTGATTCGATGGAATATTACCTGATTGTTATTGTGAATTTATTATGTATAATCCTTTTCTAAGTGGGGTATTTTGATAGGAGTGATGAAAGCTGTCTTAGGAAAATTGTTTCTCTAAGTAGAGGTATAATGCATTTTAATTTTTAGTTACTTATAAGGTTATCTTTTATAATTACATTTTTATTGAAAATGAGATCATTCCTATGAGTTACTTTATACAGAATGAAAGTTCAAAGCAAAGGATATAGTTATCACTCTCCTGACCAGTTTCCTAATTATCTTCTACTTCTAGTCAGTGATTTTTAAAAAGTTATATCAACCAGGCTTTTCTATGGGGCTTGTTATAGCTATTTAATACTGTAAAGAAAGTTGGGTTTTGTAAGTGTGGTGAATTTGTAATCTGTAAAAGTTTTATTTTAAAATTAGATTTTAAAATCATTGTAACTTTTAGAAGAATTTGTTACTGCCTTTCAATACATGAAATTAGTTTTGTAGATCTAGATTTTACAGAAACAGATTTTAGTGTATTCTGTCCCCTTCAAAAAGATAAGTACATGTTTCATTTATTCTAAGGAATAGCTTCTTTGAGTAAGATAGAGTCATAGGACTTTCTGATGAGAGATTACTTTCTGGTAAGGGATCTATAAAAACTTAATTGGAACCTCTTATTTAGGGAAGATATGCTTCTAGGTTTAATATTATTATGCAGGAGTTATTAGCAATTATAGAAACTTAATTCTTACCACATTTTTGCTGTTATCTTTCAAGTCCCTTATTATCCTCATATTCAGATTTCATTTTCTTCTTTAAAGGAAGGAGAATAATAACTCCTACTTCACAGGAGTTTAAAATATTATTTTTAAAAATCTACATACAGTATTTTTAAAAAATCATTTATCATTTCAGGTGTTAGGAAATTCAAGATGTTTTTGCTATAAGGGTCTTTCCCTCTTTAAATGTAATGTATTGCATTGTTAAGGAGATCCAAGGAGAAATCATTTCATAAAGCCTTCAATTTTGGTTTTTTTAAGCAATTTACAAGGAATATCTTGAGTACATGTATTTTATTATCATACATCTTCTTGAGAACGTACTAACATTTTAAGCTTATATTATCTAAAAGATATGGAGCACATACTAAATGTCAGGCATTTTGTTAAGCCTGCATTATCTCATTTAAGCCTCCTAACAACCTATGGAATAGATACTACTATTATCTCTATTTTACAGATAAAGAAACTGAGACTTAGAGAGGTTAAATAACTTGCCCCAGGTTACAGAGCTAGTAAATGGAGCCAGAGCTGGAACTCAGGTCAGTCATACTCCAAAGCTCATGTTTTTAACAGCAATGCTTTCCTGCCTCCAAACATACAAGTTAGGAAATGGTATATTTAAAAAGGGAGTAATCCATTTTAAGTACACAAAAAGCTAAACTGTAAGGAACTGCTGCCAATTGAAGATTAAGAGATTATGTTAATGGTTTAACTTGAAAAATACATTAGAGAGAACATACCTGTTTTCTACCTATAAATTGTTTATGGGATAGTGAGTAGGTATATTGTCTTATATTTTGCATTTTCTACTAGATTTGAAGCTGTAAGTGATCATTTAGGGTTTATCTGATCATCGAGTTTCCTAATTGGTGGTAATGCTGAACTTTCTCTTTCCAGAGGCTTTCTTAATAAAGAGGTGAATATGCACACTATTACTGGCAGCCTTTGCCTTATTGAGGACCGTTAGGGCCTGCAAAGGCTATTTATATAAATCCATATCAAACAGGGAGTAAAATTTAATTGTAAACTGGAGAGGTGGGCAAGAGAATGAGAAATTCAACTGGTACTTTATGTTGAAAATATAATAGCTTACGAAAACATTTTCCTCATATATAGCAAGATCTAAGTTACAGTGGCAACTCTTCTAATTTATAGAATGAACTATTACATAGTAAAGTAGTTTTAACTGTTTTGTTAATGATAAGCTGATACAAAATAAAATGTGTCATTTACCTTTGACTTTTGGTACATGATTATAAAAAGTCATTTTTGCAAAAATAATATTGGATACAGAGGGGTGTGACTGTTTTTTCCCCAGGGCCTTTTAGTAAGCTTTTATATCTAGATGTACCTCAAGTATACATTGTAGTATTCTCGAAGTGTTATGCAAGATGCTAACTTGTAATAGTTTTAAGTGTGATTTAACCAGTATATACTTTATTAAGCCCTAAATCTTCTATAAAATTTGTAATGTTACTTTGTTACACTGTAATAATGGTTAGTTCTTACAAATAAACACTGAGATCACTAGGTTCTCTATGCTATACTCAAAAGTTTAATTGTCCTTTATTTGACATTGTTTTGCAATTACAGGGACTCATAGGATTCATCTAGTGTATAGTAGGACTCTTATCTGAATATATGCTGTGTTGCTTCCAATTCAGTTAATGGACACAGATAAGATTTTTATTGAGAACAGGATTCAAGGGGCATTTGGGAAGCTAGATAAAGGCTTGCAGTATTTGCCTGGTTTTTCTTCACCTTCTCCAGTTGTTAACTCTTCTCTTTAAAAACTTTTCCTTCTGTCTCATGTCAGTGTTGCTCAGGAAGCTATAGCCACCCCATAACTATTTTCTCTTAATTATTATCTAGACCCATGACTTTGACTTCTGTATCAATTAACAGAGGCCCTGCTTTTCTCAACTCTACATAATCCCCTCGAATGTCCTAAAGATAGTCCAGATTGCACATTTACATTTAGTTATCTCTCAGAAAGCCAAGACCTCTTTTTTTTCCTGGCTCCCGCCTACCTATCCAGTCTAGTCTCTGACACTTCCCCAGTGACTGGTCTTCCCTCAACCACATGGAATTGCCAGACCTTTTTTGAAAGCAACAGGATCTTGAGGTCTGGCTTTCTTGATCTGAAATGCATTGTTACTTTTTTACCTGTCTCTTACTCTTATCTTTGCAGATACGGATTAAGCATTACTTCTGGAAAACTTTATCTTCCTTGTTACTTACTTAGACTAAGTGAGAACAGAATATAAAATAAAAATGTATAAAAAGCTAGAAGAGGAGGTGGTTTTTGTTTTGTTGTTTCTGCCCTTCCTGTTTGTTGTTGCTTAACCCACACTTAGAAATAGGTTGATTTTGGCCATGACAAGTTGTTTGTGAAGGCTACAGAGGAAATACCATCTGGAGAGGTAAATACTTCAAAGCTTTTTTCTTTTTCAGTCCTAGGAATTGAACCCAAGGCCTTTACCCTGTATATGCTTGGATACATGGAGTTATAGTTTTGCTGTGTGTATACAATGAGCTGAGACAGAAAGAAGAGGCATTATTAGAAAGGACTTGTCTTGGTTACTTTTCTCTCATTGCTGAGATAAAATACCCAACGCCCAAAATTAAGGAAGGAAAGGTTTATTTAGCTCACAGTTTGTGGAGGTTTCAGTCCATACTGAGCTGGCTCCAAGGCAGGGTGGCACATGGCACAGGGCAACCATTCTTGGTGGTGAAAAACAGCAAAAGCAGCAAGAACAAAAAGGGAGGAGTGGCAAAGAGCAAGGCTCTTTCCCTCCCTATATTGTATGAAAACTACCCACCCCAGGGGCACATGTATCACTCACACCTATAATCCCAGCATTGAACTATGGATCAATCAAAAATCTAGAAGCCCACCCCATGACTGCATGAGGATTTGGGGGAACATGCAGACACAAACCATAACAGGACTATTCCTCGCTTTATATTGGTCTTGTAAAATTTTTAATCTCTATATTCTGTGCTACAACAAGAGGTAGATATCTTTGTTCTAGTTAGATATTTGCTCATATCCTCTTGTTCCTAATTAGAGTCTCAAAAAGAATAAATCATCATCTCTTGTTCTCTGGACTTTCCACTAGCTTGATTTGATGGAGAATCGTGACAAACTGTGTTCTGGTGGTTTTTCTTTTTCTTTCTTTCTGTTTTTTGGAGCGGGGAGGTTGGTTTTTTTAGAGACAGGGTCTTGCTGTGTAGTTGAGGCTAGTTTTAAACTCACTGTGTAGTCCAGGTGGGCCTCACACTTGTAATGATCCTTCTGCTGTAGCCTCCCAAGTGCCGTGATTGTACCATCATACCTGGCTGGCAAACTGTATTTTGAATCTTTTTTCTATTTTTAATCTTTTTAAACTGTTCATTTTGCCTTCGTGGCTTAAATAGTAAGCCTACTTTGCAGAAACTTTCTAATTGATTACTAAATGGCATTTCTCATTTGGATAAGTAGAGTGCATGGATTCTGAAAGTGAATTATGGCAGTGATATCCTAAGAGTAATAATGATGATAACAACCATTTATTTAACATTAACCATATGCTAGGCACTCTTCTCACTTTTCTATGTATAGTATACATTAAGTTTCTATTCATCCCTCTGAGGTATTTTTATTATCTCCATTTTATGGGTGAGGAAAGTAGGGTACAGAGAGGCTAGATCACTGCCCAGTGTCACGTAGCTAGGAAGGCATGGTGTTCAAACCTAAGTAGTCTGGTACCTGAATCATGCTCTAAACCAGAGTTTGGCAAACTTTTTATAATAAGCAGTAAATAGTTTAAGTTTTGTGGGCCTTATGGTCTTTGTTGTAGCTGCTCATCTCCACTCTGTAGTATGAAAGCAGTCACAATGTGCAAAAAAAAAAAAAAAAAAAGTGAGCATGGCTGTATTCCAGTAAAACTTGACTTACGAAATAAAATACAGGCAGGATTCACCCTGTAGATTGTAGATAGCTGACCCTTGCTCTAAACCAGTAGTTTTCAATGTGTTTTGTATTGTTCCTCACATTTTTTCTGTGATTCCTTCTTTGGTACTTCAGTTATTTAGAATATAATTTTTAAATATTTGGGGATTTTCTGGATAAGTTTAATTCCTTATCAGGGTACATAGAGTACTCTGTATTTTAATTTTATGTAATTTGTTGATACTTTGTGATCCAAAATTTGTGATTTTCCTGAAGTTTTATATTCACTGACAAAGAAAATTGAAAAATATATGTTGCTGTTTCCTTTCTCTTCTCCTGTATGTTGGGCTTTTATTATCACTGATTTTAATTGTACATATTTGGTAAACCACATAGTAACTATTGTTATTTTTGCCTGAAAGAGTTTTAGAAGAAATTTTTAAATAAGAAAAGTTTTATTTATATATTTACCATTGGGGCTTTTATGCATATGTGTAAATTGTTCCTATTTGTATCATTTTTCTTCTGCCCAGTAAAACTTTTACTGTTGTATTTCATGAGCATCTTTTCCAGTGATGCGTTCTCTCAGCTTTTTTTTTTTTTTTCTTTTTAGAGGTGGAGCCTTGCAGTGTTGCCCAGTCTGTCCTCAAACTCCTGGGTGCAAACAATCCTCCTGCTTCAGTCTCCCAAGTACAGTAGCTGGGACTGCATGTACATGCCACTGCACCTGGCTTCCCAGCTTTTGTCTATTTGAAAAAGACTGCTTTGACTCAATTTTCAAAAAACATTTTTGCTAGGTACACAGTTCTGTGTTGGCTTTTCTCCCCCCTCAACATTTCAGAGAGGTTGTCCAATGTCTTCTGACTTATGTGGCTTCTGATGAGAAAACTGGAATAATTTTTTAATCTTTGTTCTTTAATACGAAAGTTGCTGGGTTTTTTGTTTTGTTTTGTTTTTTAATTGGGGGGGTTGTTTTTTGGTCTGACTGCTTTTAAGATTTTGTGTGTGAGAAAGATATTCTGGTCATTGAATCCAGGGCCTCACAATGACCTACATTCCCAGTCCTTATTTTTAATTTTGAGACAGTCTTGTTCAGTTTCCCAGGCTGACCTCAATCTTGTGATTCTTTTGCCTCAGCCTCCAAAGCAGTTGGGATTACAGGTGTACAATATCATACTGGTCTTAGTACTTGTCTTGGCAGTTTTGTTGATACCTGGCATGTCATGTGTCTTGGAGTGTGATTGATAATTCATCTTGGGGTTTTTTTAGTATCTTATATGTGTGGGTTTGTGATTTTCATTGCATTTAGAACATTTTTGGCTAGTTAGTTGGTTTTTATATTCTTTTCCTTGTTCTTTTCTTTTTTGAGCTATAGTTACATGTTAGACAAAGAGGTAACTGAGGCTCTGTAAATTCTTTTTTCCTTTGTCTTCCTGTGTTTTATTTTCAGTAGTTTCTCTTGCTGTGTCTTCAAATTCATTTATCTTTTCATCATTGTCTAACTTGCTTTTAATTCTTTGACGTGACTTTTTTTTTTTTACTTTTTTTTTGAGGCAGGCTCTAGCTATGCAGTACAGGCTGGCCTTGAACTCACTAGGCTGACCTCAAACTCAGCAGTCCTCCTGCCTCAACCTCTCAAGTGCTGGGATTACAGGCATGCACCACCACACCCAGCTGAACTGAATTTTCATTTCAAATAATGCACAATTTATTTTTACAAGTTTTATTTCTTCTTTCTTCCTCTTTCTCCTCCTCCTTCTCCTCTTTTTCCCCCATCATCTTCTCGCCCTCTTCCTGTCCCACTACCCCTACTCCTTGGACTTCCACCTCTTTCTTCCCCCTTCCCTCCTTTTTCCTTCTCGTTTGTCTCCTGTTCCCCAGGGCTAAGATTATAGGTGTGCACCACCACATCTGGCTTTATTCTTCTTTTAGATCTCACTTTTCTGTTTATCATTTGTAGCTGTGTGTTAAGGTAATTCTTGAACTTCTACAACATTTTCATTATAGTGACTCCTCTAATTTCAGTCATCTCCATAACTTATGGGTTGGTTTGTTTCTGTTGACTGATTTTACCCACCCCCGGCAATTGTTTTTGTTTCTGCACATGCCAGTAATTTCTTCATTAGATGCTAGAGATTGTGTATGTTATATTTCAATTCTGTATTTCATTGTGTCCCTTTACAACATTTGAACAGTGTTCTTGAAGTTAAGAAAATCCCTCGTGGGTCTGGAGTGATGCTCCTGGGATAATTAATACACAGTGAGTTCAAAGAGGTGTCTCCATTCTGACTGTCGGGAATTTGGACGATTTCTAGCCCTCACGATCTTAAAATTGGCTGTGGTTCCCCCTTTAGTACTTATTTTCTAGAATTTTTTCTTTTTATGGCCTCATGGATTTTGCTCTATGCATGCAGAGAATAGTGTTTCCAAGTCTCACCTGTAGACAAAGTCCCTGGAGCTCATTCTCTGCTCTGGAAATTCTAGCCATCTTGGCTTCGCTGAACTCTAGGCTCTGTCTTTAAAACTGCAAGTCTGCTGGGTTCTAGTGGGTTCCACCTTTATGTGCCTTTATCTGGAAATTGCATCCTAATGAAAGCCTGAGGCATTTGTAGGACTCATTTGTTTAACCCTCTTTTAGAGTTCATAGTGCTTTATTTCCTGTTACAAATATCTGAACATATTTGTTTCATATATTTTCTACAGTTTTTTATATATTTGTGGCAGGGGATAATAATTCTTATTGACTACAGTGTCATCTTTTCATGTTTCTTACCTTCTCTCATTCATGTATTTTATTTTTCTTTTCTTTTTTTTTTTTTTTTTTTTGAGACAGGGTCTCGCTGCATAATTCAGGCTGGCCTTGAACTCACTTATATACCCAAGGCTGGCCTCAAACTCAGGGACCCTCCTGCCTCAGCCTCCCAAGGGCTGGGATTACAGGGGTGTACCACCACTGGTGGCCTTATTTTTCATTTCTAGAAATTCTGTACACTTCTTCACATCTTGGATATATTTCATAGATTCCTATTCTTTGTTCATATTCAACTACTGTGAAGCCTTAATTTGATTTCTCTACTTACATTTTTATTTCACATTGTTTTTATAATTCCAATATCTGATGTATTTTGCAAGACTAATTTTGTTGTTGTGACCTACTGATTCTCACAGTCTCTTTTTGTGTTTGTGGAGGATTTTTTATTTCATTTTTTTAAAACTTATTTTTATTAAATTTCTACCTGTAAGAATTCTTTAAGGAATGATTTGAAAGTTACATTGCTCTACAAAATTTCTGTTTGCCTATGCCATTTGGTCAAAATTGATTGAAGACACAGTCAGTCCGTAGGACCACTCTGAATGCAAACTCACACTGGAGAGATTTGTGACCACTGCAAATTAAGGTCATACAACAATGTGAACATTGCTTCTGGTTATAACTGCTGAGGTGATTTTTTTTTCCCTGTCATGCATTGTCACCCCTCTTTCTTTAAGGGGTTATTTTGCGTTGTGCCGTACTATTAGGGGTTCATTGCTTTTTGTCAGAGATCTGCAATTTTAAGGTCTCACCTGGAGTAGGTTCTAGACTTTATCACCTATTCCTCTTCAACCCACAGGATAAAAGTGAGGAGTTCAGGATTCATCTCATACCTATGTATGTGGTCTCTTATCCTTTAGGATTTGTACAGGAAATTTGTTTGTGTTTTCATTTTCTTAATTCCTTGACACCTCAGCAGTACATTTAAAAACATGTATTTACATTTATCTAGTATTTTTTATTTTTGGCAGGAGTTATATTTAGGATTTTTTGTCAATCCTACTATTAGAAATCTTGTTTCTTAGGGAAGAAACAGTATATATGTATGTATGTATGTGCAAGTTTTAATAAGATGAAATACATCTACCTTATCTGTGATATCTATAAAGTACAGATGTATAAGTTTTTAGGTTTATACAATTCATGAATAGAATTTATTTGCCATTTGTAATCTGGTTGTTCTTTGATTTGTTTTCCTTTTTATTCCCTTCTGGACTGTTTGGACATACTGCAGCGCTTGGTTTCTGTTGGACTGGATTCAAAGAATGCAGTTTGTGTTTGGGACTGGAAAAGGGGGAAAGTGTTGTCTATGGCTCCTGGTCACACAGATCGAGTAAGTATTTTCCTTTGGGAATGTGTGTGACTGTTGGGCAGGAAAAGGCCAAAGAAAAGTTCTGGGAATTTTACTCTTCTGTATTTTGTTATTGCCAGATTAAAATTTTACACTTTGTACAAAATTATGCAATTATGGAGGAGAGGAAAGGATGAGAATGACTACCAGCAGTTACCAGTGTCTTTCTTAGATGATGAAATGTTCTAAAACTGATTGTAGTAATGGTTGTATAGTTCTGTGAGCATACTAAGAACCATTGGGTTGTACACTTTAATTGGGTAAATAATTTAATGTGGAATTATATCTCAGTAAAGCTGTTTAAAACAGTATTTTAAAAATTGTAGAATTGTGAGACTCAGAAACATGGCTCAATGCGTATAGTATTAGCAGAAAACTTTTAACCCAGTGATTCAGTACAAACAATACATTTTCTGGGTTTTTCCAGCATCTTTATTGAATGGTAATTTACATATAAAAGACTGTACATAGTATGTGCAGTTTGAGTTTGGACACATGCAAACATCCATTATTCAAATGTTGATTTTTAAAATTTAATGGTTTGTATCTCGGGTGTGTTTAGTTGGTGTACATGTCTTTTATTACTGTGGACTGCAAATGTGTGTGGTAGAGTGCTTGCCTAGTATGCTCAAGGCTCTATATTCGATCCCCAACAGTGCAGAAAAATAATATATTGCTACAATTTTTTTTAGAGATCTAACATTTTTTACTTTGGGACTTTGTTAAAATATATATATTCTTTGTGCTTAGTTATATAGGATTAATAAAGAAAATGTAATCAGTGTTTCCATTAAATATTATACTGTTTTTGTGAACATAGATAAAACAATTTTATAAGCTCTTAAAAATGTCTAATTGTTGAGTGTGTGTAGTAAAATCCTAACTCAAACCAAAACAGAGGCAAAATCAATTATTCTATTTTGTAAGAATTATGAATTGATAAAAGTTACACAGAAAATTCTGTGTATATTTTCAGCAGCCTCTAAAGCCTGTTATACAGTCTTACACATTTACAATTTAGATAATTATAAAATGTGTACACATGTTTTCTCAGACAGCTTTTTGTTAATAAGCTTTCCTGTTCCTAGGTCAAAGTACCTGACACCCCCAGTGTATTTTGTCTCACAGCTTGAGAGGGTTCAGTCATTGTTGTCTGGCTCAAAGGCAGAAATGGCATGGTGGAAGGGCGTGGCCAAGGAAAGCTATGCAAACCATGGCAGCCAGGAGCCAGAGAGGGAGGGATGAGCCAGAACTATAGATCTACCCTCCCAGGCACACCCACCATGACCCAACTTTTAACTGGGCCTCAGCTCCTAACACTGCATTCAACTGTGGATTAATTACCTGATGAATAAAGTAATCCCCCCATTCCAGCCACCTTCTGAAAGCACCATCTGTGGGACATTTTAGATGATAGTTCTGTATTCTGTTTTACTGAAAATAAGGCATTTCACAACTTAGTACTTTGAATTTAGTAAATAAGCCAACTATTTTAAAAAGTATTAGAATTTTTAAAGTATTTTGGGTTAGTATTTTAAAGTTGTATGGTGTTTTTCATTGAATCTCTTTTATGATGCGTTGTTAAACATCAAGTTATAAGAAGTATTTTTTTCTTCATTACTGAAGAGTCACTCTTTTAGACATGGTAAACACCTTAGGTTAGATTATACAAGGATCAAGGAAACATGGTGAAGACTGCCAGATAGCTGAACAAATGAATTATTTTTTAAATGTTAGTTTTTCTTTTTACTTATTTTTCAATCATGTATTTCTAATGCATATTTTCTTTCATCTGAGTTTTTGTTTATCATAAAATACTTTGTATGTATTAGGATTTATGGGATCTTAGTATGAACCAAGCCTGGGATCTCCAAAATATTAAGTGTGTATGTGTAAGTTAATTTTGTTTGGCCCATAAACAGTAAGGAAGCTTAAAAAAAAAAACTATGAAAACTGTTTTGTACCTTTGTGAAAGTCTTCTGTGATGGAAAGCTATATAAATATTATTTCTAGCTCTACTCATGTTGTGTATGTTCCACTTAGACTCTTGCCCTGTAAAAATTATGCAGGTATCTATCTGATACTCTCAGTTGAACTTTTATTTATTTACTTAGTTAGTTAGTACTGGGAATCAAACTCAGGACCTTGTGCTTGCCAGACAGGCACTTTGCCACTGAGCTATATCCCTGGCCCGAAATTATTCTAGCTGTTTATAGGCCAAATTATTTTAGAAATTAGCTGGGTATGGTGGCACATGCCTGTAATCCCAGTTCTTGGGATGGCTGATGCAAGAGGACCACTATGAGTTGGAGACCAGCCTGGGCTCATAGTGGATTCAAAGCCACACTGAACTGCATAGCAAGAGTACCAAAAAAAAAAAAAAAAAAAAAAAATATATATATATATATATATACATATATATATACATAGAAGTGTTAAATATTTCATTCTACTAATTGTTGCACTAAGTTATTCTTCCTTATTTTTGTTTTTCATAAGATTTTGAAATGTGGGGTTTTTATTGAGAGCTGTGGTTGATTTTGGACAGGAATTTTAAGAGATTATGGAAATAAATATTTTAACCATGAATTCAATTTGTTTACAGATATTTGATATTTCTTGGGATTTGTACCAGCCAAATAAACTTGTCAGCTGTGGTGTAAAACATATCAAGGTACTAAAAGGGTTTTGTTTTATAATAATCCTGTTTAATTTCATTTTCTGCTATTTAACTATATATTACACTAGTAATAATTTAGGATAGTTTTAGAAACTTGACAGTATTTATTTTTTAAATGTCCACTTCAATGTTTGTATGTTCAGTCTTAACAAATATTTATTGTGTAGTTACTTTGAAACATTGTAAGGGATATAGATGTGAATAAGAATTAAGTAACCACTCTCAGTAAAGGAATTTATAGTCTAGTGAGGTAGGATTCATTGTGTTCATCTTGTTTCTTCATATCTCACTTACAGAGTAAAAGGTAATATTAGGTAGCCAAACAAACAAGAAGCCTTTTATTCACAGAGCAAGAATGGCATGTAGAAGCATCATAGGTGAAGGTGGTCTGCCACTTACTTACAAGTATGTTTAACTTGGATGAGTTATTTAACCTATTTGAGCTTTTGTCAAATCTTAAAACTGACTGCTCTTATCCTTGAAGAGTTGATGATTAAAAAGACAACATAATTCAGTGCCTGGCACAGGGTCAGCTTTCTGATCTACAGAAGCTATAGGTTTTGTTTTAAAATTATACTTGAGGATTTGAAGCCCATAAAATTAGTGGTGATATTCATCTTGTGACTAATATAAGTCACTGGTGCAAATGGCACATACTTGCTTTTCTTACTCTGTCGTGTCTAAGAGTTTCTGAAAACAGTTAATTCCTACTGTGTCTATGGCAGCATTAACTGCTGCTGCAATTCTGTTTTTTATATTCTGGTGTTAGTTTGTTGAATGAGTAATATTAAATCTTTATCTTTTCAGTAACTATTAAGTAGCAAAGGCACTATGCTAGGCTTTAAGGCACATTATGTAAACACTGTGAAGATAGAGATTGTTGTCTTATCTTTGAGAGGAAGATGATGCTTGACAGATATATACATATATACATATATGTGTGTGTATATACATATACACATATATATCCTAATAAATGATTGGCTAGTTATGAATAAAAAAATCTTACTGGTGATTTATATTGTAAATAAAGCTACAAGTTACATTTTTAGGGCTTTTTTAGAGCAAACAAATGAAAAAGCAAAACAAAATTTAATTCAGTAAAGTACTAATTATTTGAATGGATAAATGTTATAGTGTTTGTTCTTTTAGGCTTAGGGCTTTAAAATATAATATTAATATTATATCATTTTAAATAGTAATTTACTTACTACAAAGTTAAATTTACTAGGCATGGAGGGAGTTGTATAACTGTGATCCCAGTACTCTGCCAAGCTAAGGCAGGAGGCTTACAAGTTTGAGTCCAGCTGTCTCAGAATTTTAAGGAAAGGACTAGGGATGTAGTTTAGTGTATAGATCCTGGGTTCAATCTCCAGTACTGAAAAAAAAAAAAGAAAAAAAGTTAAATTTATTCTCTCAACCTAATTAATTTATACATAATTATTTAATATATATGCCCCTGCCCTGTCTAATTTAAAACAAGAAATTTCTCTCTGCACCCTATAAAAATTTACTGAAGTCCACCTAATATAGAGCAAACTCTGTAGTTCCAAAGATTTATACTTGACTTCTCTATCTTCTCTAATTGATGAACAAATCATTCTAAATTGGTGTCTGTCTCATTTTTAAACTTTACAAAAGGAAATTGCTCAGCTTTTAAAAATATCAATAAGAGCAACATACAGTCTGTCCCTCTCCACTTTTAGTTTCCATTAGAGATTAAACATTAGAGTTGGTCATTTTTCCTTTTAGAACATGGTGTCTTACCTTCATTTTCATTGCTAACTCATTCATGACATTTTATCTCTTTCAAGAAGTTGTTTTTTAGAAATCTAAGGAAAGCATAGTATATTTTTAAAATAATCTAGTTCAACCCCCTTATTCTTACAGATAAGGATTGAAACCAGTGATTTACCTGCAGTTACATAGCTTTTGGCAACCTTAGAATGAGGATGTGAACATTGAATGCTATTGTATCATAAAGCAATTTCTTAGGTAACTTCTAGTCTGCTATTCTGATATAGCATTGAAGTATTAGAAATTTTTAGTTATCTGTTATTTTTAGTTATCTGTTTTTTATGCTATATACTTTCCAGTTTTGGAGTTTATGTGGAAATGCTCTGACCCCAAAACGAGGGGTTTTTGGTAAAACAGGTGACCTTCAGACAATATTGTGCTTAGCCTGCGCTCGAGATGAGTTAACATATTCTGGTGCACTCAATGGAGATATATATGTCTGGAAGGGGGTCAATCTTGTACGAACAATTCAAGGAGCCCATACTGTAAGTGTATTTCAATACTTTTAAATACTAAGTACTTAACCTTCTATCTTAGTTACTTTGCTTGTTGCCAAGACAAAATACCTGGCACCCAAAGTTAAAAGAGGAAAGGTTTATTTGGCTCACAGTTTGTAGCGGTTTCAGTCCATAGTTGGTTTTCTCCAAGGCAGGTTGGCACATGGCAGAGGGACGTCGCAGAGGAGAAACAGTTCGGGGCGGGCAGAGGCAGCCATGCAGTGAAACAGTGAAGAAGCATTGAAGTAGCAAGCAACAGCAGCAGCCCTCTTTCTGTCCTTTATATTCCATCATATCTAGGGTGGGCCTTCCCATTACCCACACCCAGAACTCTGCCAGACTAATCAGTGGATTAATTTAGTAACCACACACGCTTAATCCCAGCTTCACACACTCTAGATCCAGCCACCTCTCAAAAGCCCCACCTGTGGCTGCATGAGGCTTTGGGGGCCATGTAGACACAAGCTGGCATACTTTCTTGTCTTAGAATAGCAGGCTACACAGTGTAGTATAGCATACTGTTTCTAATCAGTCCTATTTCTCAGAAAATGTTATTTAACTGCATGAATTTGTTTTCAGTTTTTCTGTTAGAAAAATTATGCAGTTAACACTCATGGATATTTGTTAAATTAGTATAATTAATATGTTAAAACCATTGCGTTAACACTGTCTTTGTCAGAGTAGCGTTAAAATATTGTGATGTCAACCTTAAGATTAACTGCTGTAAAATAAAGCTAGTTTTTTTTTTAAGACTAATTTGCCAGTGGGCAGTTTGGATCCAGGTCTAGAAAAATACAACATTGATTCATTGAGTGGCAAAGGGATTTTTGTACTTTATGAGATTTTTATATAAATAAGTTACTAAATAAGAACTATTTGTTTTTAACATTTTGAATGTTTATTTGAGCTCTTTAGCCAGCAGATCCTTCCTCATAAAGTGAAGAGAACTAGAAAGCACAAAGCTGCTGCCTTGCTAACAGTGAGATCTTCAAGTAGAAAATTCCTGAGTATATCAAAATACCGTTTATAAATGACTTGCTCTAAGCAAAATGCTTGCAGACTAAAAATACCAGATTATTTTCCACAAAAGATGTGGCAATTCACATTGTCACCGTCAGTATATAAAAATGCTCATTTACCGTCATATTCATCAGCACAGAATGCGACCAGTGTTGCTTATCTTCTCGGAAAAGTGGTACCTTCTTGGGTGAATTGTGTTTCCTGTCTATATGTGAAATTTCACTTATTTACTTACTTTTCTATTAATTGGCTTTTTAAAAAATCCTTTGCTCTTTTTTGATTTTTGGGTTGGTTATATTGTTGAATTGTTTTTCTTCATTTGTATGCTGGTGATAGTTCCCTTTTCAGTTGTACACATTGCAAATATTCCATAATTTGTCTTTCTTAGTGATATCTTTTTTCATATGCTGAAGTTTAAAACCTTTCCTTTATGCCTTGTAGTTTTTATGCCATGCATGAAAAGATCTTACAACCCAAAGTGTGGAGGACCTCCTAGGCAACTCTCCTTAAAAGAGGAGTAATTGCCTCCGTTTTAGCTGAGCCTGACCCTGTTTCCATATATTGATATGTATTGATCTGGCTACAACTTTTCCTTATCCCTTCAGTTGGCCTTAAGCAATGCATATCGGTCTAGCCGAGGTGCTAATAGTAATCTTTGGAGATGGCAGGCGTGTTTCCCTGACCCCCTGCTCATGGCACTCACGTATTTCCCACCACTCTCACAGTCATTCATCCTCAAGCCACTCCCGTCTTCACAAATGAATAAAATCTGGATTCAGTCCTGGGTGGAGGCCTTTGTTCCAGATAGCCATCATCATTTCTGGACTTAGGACCCCTTGGCTTCCCATAAGTACAAATATGCTTTAGTGTCTATTCTCACCATGGGATGCACTGGAAGTGGTAGATTGGAATTAATTCTCTAGAGTTCCCGTAACTTTTCATGGGATAACAAGTATAAACTCCCTGGGCCATGAGGAGGACTGGGAAGGGCTCTTTGTACCAAAGTCCAATGAGTGTTGTTCTCATTTTTTCTATTTTTTTTATGGTTATGTTTAGAACTTAGTCCTCTATAATTCATTTATATGTATAGTATTTAAAGTTAGCATCTCATCAAGTACCACTTTACCTACATATTAAGTTCCTAAGGACATATTTCTAGATTTTTTGTGTGTGTTTTCTGATACTCATTTATTCATATGTCATATCAAAATATTTTTAAGTGAATTTCTAGCTTTATATGCTAGGTGTTTTTAAGAAGCTTATATTGTTACTTTATTTCCTCATCTAGGCAGGAATTTTTAGCATGAATGCTTGTGAAGAAGGCTTTGCTACTGGTGGCAGAGATGGCTGTATTCGTCTTTGGGATTTAACTTTTAAACCAATTACTGTGATTGATCTCAGGGAAACAGATCAGGGATACAAAGGTAATAATAAAACAAATGCCTCATTACTAGGCAAATTCTAAACATACCAAGGATTATTTCTTTCTTTTGCTAAACATAACTATGTGTTTTGAAAATATAAATAATACTTTGATTTGCCTTTCACACTGTATACATTTTATTTGAAGGCTGTTGAAGAGGAATTTTGCCTGTAGAAAGTTTGGGTTCATTTTTATGACAGATTCTTTTATATATCTAATACCTGTTATAACGTGAGATGTGTCAGGCACTTTGTTAACCTTGGATTTTGAAAATACTTCATGATTAGAATGCTAAACAAAACTACCAAGGAAACTGTTGCAAATAAAGTATATTGGTGATTTAAATGTGCATAGGTATGTTTTCTTTCATCCAATTTGTAAGCAATTGGGGGATTTTTTTTTTCCTTTTGGGAACTTAAAATACAAGATCTTCAATAATAAAATTTAACGTAACATTTGCTAAAGTGCTGTTGTAAGCCTCAGATTAGAAGTTTCATTGGTGTTTGTTTAAACTGTATTTTAGTCACTTGGTAGGTGCACAGCCTTGGGATAATTATTTAGTTATCTCTTTATATTATGTTGAACATTATAATATTTTGAAGCTTACAAAATAATTTTTTATTTTATGAAAATGAAGACAAAATTTAACAATCAAGTAATAAAAGAATAACACTAGTTATTACACAGTGTATCATTATCTTTATCTTCAAACTACAACACATAAGCCAAAAAGATCTTTACAATAAAGAAACAAACAGATAATAACACAAAACTTTCTTTTCAACAAACTGAGATAAGCTAGTCGTATAAATGAAACCAATTAGCGTATATATTGAAATATCTTTTAGACAAAGGAACTTGTGTTTTTGGAATTTCTCCCTACTTCCTATCTATTGCTGTTCTATTTTACTCTTTCTTTGATGCTTGAAAGATTTGATTACCACAAAAATACTGTGCAGTATATAGTAACTGTTATATTTGCCATATTTTACAAACGAGAAACAGAAAAACAGCTTTACTAAGGTTGCAAAAGGAATTGTGGAGTTTGCAGAAAAAGTAAAAATCTCTCTTCTGAATCTGTTTATGAAAGAGTGAAGAAATGAAATATAGATAAGCAAAAAGTCACAGTTTTACAAAAGAAAAATACAATTATGTAAAGTTCCTGTATAATAATTTATTGAAAGAGACTGTAAATGCTATTAAACATTGGCTAAGGAGTTAGATTATTGGTAGTTGTCTAACAGGGAAGAAGAGGGTGTATATCTTGAAGGATGGGTAGAAATGGCTGTATAAAAAGAAATATTCCATGTAGAAAACAACATAGAATATTGAAGAAGAGAGTGCAGAATAAGGACTTGAGCATTTCTCCTATCTTAACATCCAAGGTATGAAAAGTACAAGGTTTAATTTTGAATTAGGCAGTCTGGCATGATATTATTACAACATTGATATTTAATACAATTATTGACATTAAATGCATTTTTTACTAGGTTTGTCTGTGAGGAGTGTTTGTTGGCGAGGTGACCACATTTTAGTTGGAACGCAGGATAGTGAAATTTTTGAAATTGTGGTACATGAAAGAAATAAACCTTTCCTAATTATGCAAGGACACTGTGAAGGTGAACTTTGGGCACTTGCTGTCCATCCCAATAAACCTTTGGCTGTGACAGGAAGTGATGATCGTTCAGTCAGGTAAGCAAATTACAAAGTCACTGCATAGGCTGAAATTCGTCCTTAGATAAAATTGAAAAAATACTTAGGGTTAAATTTTAGAGCTTATAGTATATCAAATGAACATAATAGGTACTTAAAATTGATAGAATTAATAAAAAAATGTTTTTCTCTGAAAAATATAGTTTGTTTCATATTAGAATATACAGAGCTACCTATACATTTTAATAGCTATTGGATATATTGCAATTTGTTGAGCTAGCCATTTCTGATAGAAATTTAGTTTCTTGCAGTTTTGTGTCTTAATAAATACAGCATTTTCAATGAATAGCATTGTACTTATGTCATTTTGTAAAAGTATATATATGACTATCTCTATGATAAATTCTTATTAGTATTTAAATAAATTAGTAATTAAATTAGTATTTAAATAAATTCTTATTAGTATTTAAATGCACTTTAAAATTGGCAGCTAAATACCTTACACAGAACAGCAAAAATTTACACACCTATCAACATATGACAGTGCCTATTTTCCCAAACCCTTGCCCAAAAAGATAAAAAATGATTTTTTATGTTTGGAAGCTATGTATTTCTCACCTATTAAATGCTGTTGAATATGTTTTCATATGTTTGGAGGACATTTGTATTCCCTTTTCTGTGACCAGAAAAGTCTTTGCCTAATTTTTATGAATTCATTGGTCTTTTTCTCTAATTGACTTAAAATAGACTCTAATAATATCTGTGCATATTAAAGAAATAGCACTTTGTCTATAATAGTTCTCAAAGAGTGGTTCTTGGACTTCCATCAGAATTACAAAGGAATTTATAAGAAGTGCAGGGGCTGGAGATTTAGCTCAGCAGCACAGCTCCTGCCTGACAAGTGCAAGGTCATGAGTTCAATTCCTGGTACCGGAAGAAAAACAAAAACAAAAAAAACCAACAACAACAAAAAATAAGAAGTGCAAATTCTTAGGCCTTTCCCAGGACCTAATATAATAAATTCAGCGGTTTTACAGTCCTTCCAAATGACTGTGTTATGGCTAAGAATTTAAATTACTTATTGGTCTTGCTCCCAATATTCTTAAATCTCTGAGCAACTATTCTTATTAAAGGGCCAACTCTGAAGCAAGTGTGCTTTCTCTGGACACATTTCTTTAGCTGCTACATCATTCCATCTGTATCTTGAGGCCTGGCCTTCAACCAGGGTGCCTCCAGCTGCATTTGTAATGTGTTCTTATCTCCTGTACGGACTGCTTCTAGGGCCTAGCCCTGTCCAACTGCCTATAATATTTCTACGTAACTTAGCTGTTGATAATAAATGTTTAGTCTAGTAATATTAATGTATATTCACATTCTTTTAACACAGCTATATAATAATTAATAAATAATGCTTTGCTGTCTAATTAACAGCATGATCTACATTCCACTAGCACTTTTAAAATGCAATATTTAAAGTTCACTCTTCTCTTGTTCCTCCTTTTTAATATGATGAATATGTACTGATAATAAAAATAATATTTAAAAATATATAAAAAATAAATAAATAAATAAAAAATAAAAATAATAAATTTTTGCCACAATTGATGAATTAGCCAAGGTATGAAATTAGTCAAGGTATGAAATAGCCAAGGTAGTTCAATGTGAAGACCCTGGGTTAAATCTTCAGTGTGATTGATTGGTTGATTGATATATATCTATATAGATATAGATACAGATATTATATAGATATTCCTTTTAATGTGAAGAAGTTTTGTTAACTTATTTAAAAATATTAACTAACTTTACTATTTTGTCTTTGTCTCGGTGTTATTTGAAAGTATAATCCTCATTTCTCAAATAGTACATCTTTTCTAATCCTTTCATTGCTGATTTCTAGCATTGTAGGCTGGAACAGATTCTGAATATGAGTACTTTCAAATTTCAAAGACCATATATAGTAATTATATATATATATATATATATATATCCATCCATCCACCATCCTTTGATTAGGGTAGAGATCATCTAACTAAAATGAATGATTGGAACAAATTAATGTGATTGTATTGTTTTTAAAAATACTTTCGTCAATATAAGCATGAATAATATTTCTATTTTCCCAGGTGATAATTTCTTGCCAGAAATTAAAATTTCAATTTATTTTACTTGAAATGTGATTATTATTTTAACTAAAAGCTTTTCTTCATCATTATTTTGAAAGTATACATTAGTTAACACTCTTTTTAAAAAATCTTCCAGGATTTGGAGCTTAGTAGATCATGCACTAATCGCAAGATGTAATATGGAAGAACCAATTCGTTGTGCAGCTGTAAATGTAGATGGGATCCATCTTGCGCTGGGAATGAAGGACGGTTCATTCACTGTACTTAGAGTAAGGTACGGTATTAGGGTAGAAGTAGAAACAGTAGTTTTCTGTTCAGTGAGGTACAATATGTAATACTCATTTTTCACCCATTTATTTTTCATCCTATTCTTAAAATGTGTTTCAAATATTGTCTCCTTAAATATAAAATAGATTTATAAAAGAACAGCTTTGTCAGAACAACAAACTCAAAAACCTTGGTTTGAAGGGTTAAGAATGCTTAGTAGAGCCAGGCATAGTGACACATGCTTGTAAGCCTAGCACTCTAGAAGACTGAGGCAGGAGGATTTTGACCACTGCCTTTCTAGAAGTTGAGAATATTGTAAATTGGCCAGAGCAACATAGCAAGTCCTTGTCTCAAAAATAGAGAAAATTGATGTAGTTCAATGTGAAGCTTAGTGCAAAGGCCCTACATCCACAAATCCCCAGTACCGGGAAAAAAAAAAAATTCAGTAGACAACTTAATAAATTTTTGAGCTATAAATTTAGGCCCTGACTTTCCTTGGTGGTATTAATTTTTAGTAATAAGCCCCTGCATTAAACAACCCCGGGGGTGTAAAAAAAAAAAATGGGTAGGTGTCTTTTGTTGTCATTCTTCGCATCTTTATGCTGTGAGAGACAATGCCTGCATCTCTTCCTTTGAGTAATTCAATGTAATGAGTTTGTTTTAAAAATTAACACCTGGTGTTGAATTGTAGGTGAGTGCGTCCAATTTGAATCCTGTGCAACCATTAAAATTTCGCTGCAGATCCAGAGATACTCACCAGCAGACATATTAATGAAATCTGGTTTCTCTAGCTCAGTGATTCTCCATTCAGTAGCTTAATTCAGAAGCGGTCCATTCATTTCCCTCTTTGCCTCCCTTGTTCTGGAGAGTCTGGTTCCTCAGTAGCTCTCAAATAAATGTCCTTCCTTCCTTCCTTCTCACTGTACTCTTGTGTAGGCTTTTGTCATCTCCTAACTGTATTGGTGGAATAACTAGTCTCCTCCTCTGTAGATCTTTTTTGCTCTTCACTGATAGTGATTCCTTTTTAAACACATTTATTTGCATTCTTCCTTACAAAGTATGAGGAAGGAGTCCTACTCTGTTTAGGGTGAAATTCATAATCCTGTACATGGGTGGCAGTTTCTCTCTCCAGCCAATTTCTTAATACCTCAGTCTCTTTCATCTATACAAAATTTCTTTCACTTCAGATACATCATATGCTCTGATACTTTTGAACCTCTGTACGTGCTAACTCCTCTTTTACGTGTAGGTTTTTGTTGAGATATGTTGTTTTGTTGTTTTGATGAGATATGATTTTTCTCTTAAACTGATTTTTAAAATTGTGGTAAATATAGATAATATAAAATTTACCTTTCAACTGTTTTTAAATGTGAAAGGCAGTGGCATTTAGTACATTCATATTGTTGCACCATTATCACCACAATCCATCTTCGGACCTTTTTTATTTTTCTGTATGGGTTCAGCTTGACATGACTATTGCCATTTTGAAACGTAACCACCATAATAGTCTGAATAACTGTAGTCAGTTTTTCCAAGATGCCATAAATATGCAGACTTACAATGTTGTCTGGAGCTTTACAACCAGACCTTGGCACCTTTACAACCAGATACCAAGACTAGCTTAAAATACAGGTACTAGTTTAGGATAAACCAGGTGCATTCTGGCTTGGGTGAAGTCACTTTTGTCTGTGCGTGGGTGGGTGTATATCCCTCCTTCTGACCCAATGTCTAGACCCACTTGATCTTGCTGCTGCCCAGGACTCTGCTTCTGTAGTAAGTCCCTCCATTGTACTCTGTGCATTCCTCTCTTTGTCTGCCTCTTTCTCCTAGGTGTCCTGGCATGCTGGGGCCTCTTGTCACACACTGATACACATTTCTCCACATTTCCAAACTGAAACTCTACACCTATTAAATATCAGTTCTCTATCCTCCTTTCCCTAGCCTCTGACAACCACCAGTCTGCTCTCTGTCTGTATGATAGAATTGGTATAATCTAAGTGCCTTATATGAGTGGAATTTCTAAACTAAACTTTTAAAGTGCAATGTAAAATTTGAGTGTTAATTAAACCCTCTTTCCTAGATCCGTATAAATATACCTTATTGTCTCGTTTTGTCATGTCAATAGCTGCTTAGAGTGAAATTAAAGATTATGAAACTTTCCTGTTAGGCTCTCAGGGGAGTTACAATTTTGCCATTGATTTGGTCAGTGAATCTAGACTCTTTCTAACCAAAATCATCCAAGACTGAGCATTTGTTCTTCATTTTTCTCATAGGTTAATTTCTTTGGAGACTGCTATTTAATTTTTTATGTTAGAAATCCATGGAGACTAGTTATGAATAACAATATTTGCAATCTGCTTCAATTTTTTGTCTACAAGAACTGAAAGTATTGGAAGTTTTGGAATTGGAATGCTAATTTTATAGAGGTTTTACAAGAATTTACAATGTATGTAAAACAACTCAGAGTTCTATTTTATTGCTGATATGCATTAAAGAGTTATGATTATTATTATTTTATACATTAACTGTCCTTTCAGTTATACATTTATTTGTCCTTTGAATTACTGTGTGCCACAAACTGAGTGAATATGTTATCTCTAATAAGGCTGTAATTTATTTACACAATTAAACATTGATAATAGAGTACTTGGAATAATGATTCTGACAGTTAAATGCCTTTGTAATTTAAGCGTAAATTTTTAACTTACAAAGTAACCTTAATCCTTCTCAACTTGCCTGTTCTTGGTTCACTTTGTATTCTCCATATAGTAAGGCAAGATTCATTAGTATAGCTGTACTCAGTACCCTCACAAGGAGTGGTTATACAGTATTATGGTTGGAGAAGCATAGCATGAGATAGAATCTAACGTAATCTTTTTTTTTTCTTTTGTGCTGCTAGGGATTGAACACAGGGCCTTTCACATGCTAGGCAAGAGCTCTTCTACTGAGCTATACCCCCAGCCCATTCCATACTAATTCTTAAGATATAAACTGGTGTAACCAAGGCAAAGCCATGATATCTTTCTAAAGATTCTACCTTGGGTTAAACTCACAGACTAGGGCCTTATCTTAAGAAGAACTAACAGGCCTTTAATAATTTTCCCTCAACTTCCTTCACCAGATTCAACTCATACTATAGCCCCTTTCTTACATCAGTGTAATTACCTGGCCTCCTTAAACTGAACTTGAATGATTTTTTGCATTGAGCTCTTTCTTATACTTTTCTGTCTGCTGGAACATACATGCATTACTTACCAAGGGCCATCTGTTCCTCAGAATACAGTTTAGACATCATGAGTATCTATTCCACTCCATCTAATAATGTCTTCCCAGACTCCCTTAAATAAGAATGATTCTTCTGTTACATTCTCTGACCAATGCTATGTATCTCTACTTTATGATGTGTTACAAACTGTTAACATTTAAATATTCCCAGACTTTGGACTCTACTTTTTAAAGAAATCATAGCACCCACATATTAGTTTCCCAAAAGTCTTCATCTAAAATTTTTAAATTAACAATTGTTCACTTAATAGCATCTTCCCTTTAAATTTGTCATAGAAACTTCTTTATGAAAGAGGGTAGTCATAGCAACAAAATGTATTAAAAAACCAGTCAGTCAGCCAGAACCTCATTCTCCATCACTGTTTTATACTGTATGTGATTCAGAGGACAGGAGTATGACAGAAAAACCAGAGATTCATGGCACACTTAATTCTTTTTTTAAAATTTATTTTAAAAATAAAAGAAGGAAAACATATTAGCAAACATCCATTTACAAAATAGCATAAGAACCATACAAACAATACAGAGTTACAGACAAAGTTGTAGGAAATTAACAATGGTTGTTGTATTATGTATTGATATCTTCAAAGTGACACACTTAATTCTGTCATTAATTGGGTGCACTTAAATCTTTAGAACAAAAATACTATTAAAAAATACCAAAATAATTCTGAAGTTTTCCAGAAGCATGTTGCTAATGTTTGTGAGGGTTATAGTATCTTTAATAAAGGAAACATAAAAAGCTATCAAATAAAATCTTAGTTGTTAAAAACTCCTGCTCCATATAGATTGCATTAGAACTTAAAGGCAAGAATCAATAGAAAGGGTAGAGGTATATGAATCTGTCCTTAAGAGAATCTTGCTAAGGCAAAAGTGATCAAGAAAGCTTTTTTTAAAAAGTACAAAGGCTTTAAATATTACAATCTTAGATATAGCATGGGGTTATTTTTCTAGTTCTAGTTCCAATATCATATTGGTCATGGTAATTTCTAACTACTATAAGTAAAAGGCCCCTAGATTCATAGTGGCTCAAATACAACTGAAGAGTATTAATTCTTGCACAAGGAACAGTTTGAAATCAGTGAATGGCTTTCCTTTCCTAAGACCCAGATTCTTTGATTTTGTCGTAGTTCATCAGTCCCTAAGGCCTATCATCTTAGAAACATCTAGCCAGCGTGAGAAGTGAGAGTGTTTGAAGAGAGTGTGCCTACTTCCTAAAAGAAGCATAGCTTGGAAATGACTTACATCGTTTTTTCTCACATCTCTTTAGTGAGATCTGAGGCACCTAGGTAAAATAACCACTAAGGAGACTGGGCAATTTAATCTAGGAAGAGGGAGAAATGAATTTCTGGTAAAATGCTAGCACATTCTCACATATGCTGGGGGTTTTTTTCTTTTGTTTTGGTCCCCTTTTGGAGTTCAGGGCTAGTTTTTGTCTTTCTTTGTATGATTAATATGATGCTAAAACCCAAACTGGCGACAAATCAGATTCATCGCAGATTGCCCTGTTTCTGTCTTCATCATTTTCCACCTTGCGTGCCTCTTCTTGTATCCACGTTACGTTAGTCACCTTTGTTTGTATGCACCACGCGTTTGGATACTTTCTTGCTTTGGCTCATCCTATGTCCTCCTCCTGGAAAATATTCTCTCCTCTTTTAGACTTAGCCAGCACCTCAAGTTTTATGCTTAAGTCAGATTCATACTTCCCTGGCTCCTCCCTGTCTTTAGTCTAGTCTTAACCCTTCTCTCGGTATTTCTTATAGAGTTTCACACATTCCTGTTGAGCAGTTACCATATTTTATCATGATTACTTTATATTCATCTCTCAGAAAGGTAAGTCTATGTGTAAATTCTTAATGCTAAACCAAAGTGCATATTTAATATTATTGAAAGCAAGCTGAGTGTCAGAGCTCTGAATTGTCCATGTAGAGACTTTAAAAACTGAGAAAAATACTTCAGTTTCTGAAATTATCTACCTGGAACATTTCAGATGAGTGATGCAAATTTTCTATGGGAAAAAGTCCCTGAGACTAATTGGAAGTATAAATTCTCACTTCCCGTTACCTCTTCTCTGTCCTTGCCTACCTCTTCCCTATCCCTTCCTCCGCACCAATTCCACAACCTTGGAAACTTGGTGGTGTTAAACTAAGTGTTCACCCACTTTTATGGCTACTACCGGTACCTGTGTTACTTTGGAAACACATTTAGAAGGCATCATTGAAAAAAAAAGTTTAACTTCGCTGATTGACAAGATCCCCAAGGGAGGATTTTTTTTCTTTAAGGTTGAAGAGGTGGAATTAAAAATAGTGGTAGCTATAAAAATATATATACATTCAGATATATATATCATATATAGTCAAATGTATTATTGGAATAATGTCCTTTATACTTCCTTTATTTTCTAATGTAATTTTATACATTTGCCTTATAATAGAAATTTGTTTGAAAATTATAGTGTTTATAACTAAACAGTTTTCTAAGCTCAGTACGTATTTACAAAGAACATTCATCATAAAAATCTATTTCTTTTATCGTATGACTGAGATGCTTAGTAGGAATCTTTCAAGTACTTCCTAAATTATAAAATGATATTTTTCTCTACTTCTTTTCTTGTGGTACTGGAGATAGAACCCAGAGCCTCATGCATGCAAGGCCAGTGCTCTACCACTGAGCCACATCGCAGCCCCACCCCATTTTCTCTACTTCTGACATATGTATATTGTTCCCATATAGTTCCGTTCAGCAAAACAATTATTCCTGAACTAATGCTACTTATTTACATTTATTTTGTAGTTTATAAACAGTTGATACAGCCTCATAGTCATTTTAGACACATTTGAAAACAGAATTCTCTTGTGATGTTTGTTCATATGGTCTCATTTTTTTCTTTTTAACAGAGATATGACAGAAGTTGTACATATTAAAGATAGGAAAGAAGCAATTCACGAGTTAAAATATTCCCCAGATGGAACTTACCTGGCTGTTGGCTGCAATGACAGCTCGGTTGATATTTATGGAGTTGCTCAGCGTTACAAAAAAGTTGGCGAGTGTGTTGGGTCACTTAGTTTCATCACTCACCTGGACTGGTCCTCAGACAGTAGATATTTACAGACAAATGATGGAAATGGGAAAAGGCTTTTTTATAGGATGCCAGGTAAAACTTTTTAGTAAATTATATATAGTTTATAGATTTTAATGTCTATTTGAGATTTTAGAATTTCATTCAAAGCAGAATGTAAGTTACATTTGATTATAGGAAATCAAAGAGACTCAGAGGTAGTATTTCAAGTATTGTGGTTTTTTCTTTAAGGCTGCACTATTACATTGAAACCTTCCTGGAATTTTTCCACTCCCCATAATTATTGAGGTACAATTGACATATAAAAATTGTCTATATTAACTGATTTTTATGAACATATACTGTATATTGTCCAGTGATTTCCATAATCAAGCTAATTAACATCCGTCAGCTCATGTATTTTTTGGTGTGGTGAGAACATTTAAGGTCTTACCTGTTAACAGATTTCAACTATAACAAGTAGTAATGCAGTATTAGCCAACATGCTATAGCCAGCATGCTACACATTAGATATTTAGAACATATGTATCCTGCATAACTGAAACCTTATGTACCCTGTCATCACATTTCCCCAACCCCACCACCTCTCCCATGCCCTGGAAACCACCATTCTGTCCTTTTGTTTTTTTGAAATTCCTTTGCCTGAAGAATTTAAGACCAATTTATATTGTATGAATTTCTATAACATGTGAATCATATATGATAAAGTCACAGTCTATGTTAGTGTCAAAATATAATTTTGGTGGGTAGAACTAAGTAAATATAATTGCTACAAATGCATGACCATAAATTACTTAGTTTTTTATAGTTACCTCAAATAAAATTTTGCAGTGTTAATAATGTAGCTAATAAGCTAAATTTGGAAAGGATTTTTCATCAAAGATTTTAAAAGAGAATAAGATGATCAATATATTGCTGTCTAGTACTTTAATATGAAATTTACTAAATTAGTCACTGTCTTCCATATAATGAAATTACTGCATCTCCCCCCAAAGCCTTTTATTAATAATCTCTAATCAATGAAGAATTACTGAGTCCTAAAGTCCTTGTACCTAATGGAAATGTGTTACTCTCTGCCTATCTTTACTTTTTCGTCTTTTTCCATTCTCTTCCTCAATTATGTATTTTAGATTTCTTTTTTAATATCTGGTTTGCCACTTTCTCCTAGCTTTTAACCTTTTCTTCTAATTTACCTTGTTGTAATCTGTGTCATGATTTTAATAGGATTTAGTTTTATTTTCCACATGGGTGAACCTGCCAAGCTGACAGTCATATTCAAATCTGTGTGTCTCAATCAGTATAATTTTGTTAGTGGCTTTCTAAAAGAAAGTTTTTTGCATTTTCTGTTCTCTTCTTCTTACCCAAACTCACTTACATATTCATATATTCTCAGCTGAATGAAAATATTTAAAACTTGTAATTGTCATGTTTTCAGTAAAATTTAAACGAGTAAAAAATGAAATAACTTCTTAAATTAAGGCTGATTTATTTTTAGGAGGAAAAGAAGTGACAAATAAAGAAGAAATAAAAAGTGTTCATTGGGCTTCATGGACATGTGTTTCAGGCCTTGAAGTAAATGGAATTTGGCCCAAGTACTCAGATATCAACGATATAAATTCAGTAGATGGGAATTCTGTTGGCCAAGTTTTAGTTACAGCTGATGACTATGGAATTATAAAATTATTCCGATATCCATGTTTAAGAAAAGGTATATTTTCTTTCAAAATATTTTAAATAACCTTTCCTTTATAAAAGACTTCTATATTCTTATAGAAAATGAATCTTTAGATAAATAAGAGGATTTCATATTTTTGAACATGTGCTGGCTGGTAAAGGCATTCATTGTGGTAGTTCAGAAATTATTGTCAAATGTCATGCTTATTTTTGGTCATAAAATTTTTATTAGAAAATTATTTTTGAATTCATATTTTAATAACTGGACTGTTAGACTTCTTTTTCTGTTTTCTCTTTTTTTAAAACCTTTTTTAGCAAATCATTTTTCTCTCTACTTCCTGGATTGTTCCCTATAGTCAAACTGTGCAGTAATGACTTACTATCTTTAGTTATTTAACTTTCTGAACAATTATCTCTGGGAGATAATTTTTCTGACAACTTTTTTTCAGTTATCCTAAGGAAGTAATCAAGTGTACAAACTCAGGTCACAGTTTGGAACCTATTAGTTTGTTGGTTGGTTTTCATGTTTGACTGCATTTTCGCTTAAATTCTTAACATATATTGTTTTGACAGTTATGTTCAGTAACAGTGAAAGGTAAAAATTTAAAAGATCTTATCACTGGTTATTTTCTATATATTTTATATATTACCTCTTTTTCACAGATGTCGTCTAAAATCATGAGATTAATCATTTTGTTCATGTGTACAGCTCATTAAATAAAATATGTGTACTTTTATTTAACATGCCTAGATTCATAAAACATTTGAATCACCTTATAACAAGTCCATGAATATTAAAATAATTATAAAAATGAAGGATTAGCACCAGAGGAAATATATAGTACCATATTAAAACCAGATAAATAAAATGACAATAGTCAAACATGAAATTTGGTTTTGAACTGCCTAGAGAATAAAGACAAAGCAGGTGGGCACAAGATAGTTTCTAGCATATGTTTTTTTTTTTTTTTTTTTAAAGATACTCCTTTGGGAAATCAAATTTTCTTTAGAGATTTAATTTTCAAAGAATGCTGTCCTACACATTAGTGTTTATATTAGGTGAAGTGAGTATATATGACTAGACTATCAACTCTTGTAGCAGGTGCAATTATGATTTTCAGCTGGTTGTTGATAAAAGCTACTAGACAGACATTAAAATGCAACTTAGTCAAGGGGATTATGAGAATAGCTAAAGTAGTTTGATTCGAATACCTAGTATACTGTAGTCAAATTTAAGAGCTCAGTTTTCCCCAAAATCCAGGCTGGTATTTCTGTTATGCCTCTATGGAAGTGAGTTCAGGATCCTTTCAGCTTTGCCATATCATTGATTCCTTCCTGTGGAATATCACTTCCCCAAGTGCAAATGAAAATGCTTCTGTAAGTATTGCTATGTATGTTAATAAAGGCCAGTTAAATCTCTGGCAACTAAAGTATCCTGTTTCTAAGTTCTTTTGCATAGCCAGGACATGAGAGTCACCAGGCATGATACATTTTAATATGCTGCTTGCCCAGTTAGAAGGTATAATCTTCAGTAAGAATTATGACAGTCGTAACTTTAAACATTGCTCCTGTTTAATGTTTCACATTCTGACCTCTATGCAAAAACAAAAATACTTTACCTTTCAGGGTTTTTTTAGTTAATGAATGAGGAATATTGGTAATTTACCTTCTGCAAAAGACAAGACAGTATTGTTATTGCCCAGTAATTTTATTTCATTTATAACAGGAAAGAAAATGTATAATAGTCCTTTGAACTGCTGTGAATATTTACCAAAGTATAAGAAAATAGTTTTATCAAAGAGATTAGTCATTGCTTCAAGAACATGAGTATAAATTATTGTTCTTTTCTTTTTGTTAATTTTTGTTAGCAATATTGTGGTAAGAGGACTTTTATTTCTAGGCACTTGTCATTCTGAGACTATGGCTAGGTAAGTGATAAAAAGAATGAGTATAATATTGCATATTTAAAAGGTTAGAAATATTTTCAGATTCAATATTCAGTTCGCAAACTTGCACACTATATAGGTAGCAATATTTACAGAAAAATTCCATTTCAGATTATTAACTTCTGTCCTGTTGAAGGTTAGGAAAAAGTTATATCTGATAGATTAATATAATTTAGATATCAATTCATATATCATCTGTTAGATGGCTTTAGGAAGTGCAGCTTTTGCATAATATTGAAACATCTTAAATAATTGAAGTAATTTATGTCATTAAATCATTACATTTCAAAACAAAATACATGGGGTTAGGTCAGAGAGAATGATCATGTGCTGCTCACTTTTCCTTTGCTCTAGTTCCAGCCCAAAGCATTCCATCTTCTCCTACTTATTTTATGATTACCCTCTTCATCTCTAGATTATCTTGCTCTTGACTGTCATCCCCCAGGACAGTCCAGACTCTTCTCAGGCAGCAGCACAGGGACTGTGATGGAGGGTGAGCAGGTGAATGTAGGGGAGGGTGGAAGGGTGAGGGCAGGGTTGCTTAATCCATTACCTCCACAATGCTAATGATGATGAGGGTCATCTCTGTACTTCTTGTTGACAAATGAAAACTTATGTTTGGGTACAATATTTCTTTAGAATGCAGAAGGAAATACTTTGGAAAAACATAAGAAAAATATTAAATGATTTGAAGAAAACAGATTCACATCAAAGATTTACTCAGTGATGGCTTTTCTAAGATTCATCTATATTGTTGCATGTAGCTTTAGTGCTTTTCACTGCTGTAGAATACCGTTGTAAATATATACTACAATTTATGTATTAATCCTCCCTTTTTATTACGTGTAAGTTTCTTAAAGATGGATACCTAGGGATGAAGTTGCTGAATAATAGAGAATGTGACTGTTTAACTTAATAAGGTAGGGGCTGGGGATTTAGCTCAGTGGCAAAGCACCTGCCTGGCAAGTGCAAGGTCGTGAGTTCGGTTCCCGGTACTGGAGAAAAACCAAAAAAAAAAAACTTAATAAGGTAATACCTAATCATTTTCAAAGTGGTTGTACCATTTTACAAATACTCTTGATTCACATCTTCTTCAGCACTGGGCATTCCCACACACACTTATTTTACAAATGTAGTGTAAATGGTCACATTTTGGTCATAATTTATACTTATTTGACTACTATTGAGATTGAACATTTTTTTTAGATATTTTTTGGTCCTCTAAAGTTCCTCCTTTGTCAAACACAGGTCTCTTTTCCATTTGTTTCTACTGTTTCTTTTATTGATTTGTAGAAGCTATGTTATATACTCTAATAGATTCAAGTACATTGTAAGGTTTGTGGATTGCAACTGTCTTCACCCAGTTTGTGGTTCCTTTTGTTTTTTTAATGAGCTTGTTTTTGTTCAATAGTGCTTAATTCCTGTGTAGTCACATCTATTTCTTTATCTTTTTAAGTGGGTAATACTGATTTGAATATTAAGAAATATTCCCCTGCACTGCAAAAACAACTTGTCTACTATTGTTAAAAAGGTATTACCACATATTTTATAGCTAGATTTTAAAGTCATTAAGACATAGTTAAATGGAAAAAAGTCTTCCTGATATTGTTATAACTTATTAAAGAAATTTAGTTAATATTAGCATTGTGTGAAATTCACATTAAAGCACATTAGAGGCTAGGCATAGTGGTACATGCCTGTACTCCCAGTATTCATTGAAGCAGGAGGATCACACTTGTTCAGCTTAACACCACAGCAAGACCCTGCCTCCAAAAATAAACAAATAAATAAAAATACATCATGGCAAGTTGGGGATGCAGCGCAGCAATCACAATCACTCAGAAGATACCAAGATCCACAGGTATTTGGAAATGGGGGATGAACAAACACCCAAATATGGGAAGGTGACACAAAAGAGAAGCCCACTAGATGAATTCCAGAATCAGGAGGATTTAGAAAAAGAATAAGGGCTGCCTCAGAATCCTGGTACAACTTAGAGCCCATGCCTGACAAGCAGGATACCTTGGGAAAAAAATCTGACCCCAAGCGGGAGTAAACCAGCACCCAGCCTACCAGCCACTGCCCCTCTGTGTCCTCTCTTCCCCTCTGGGAGATGGAGCCAGTGAGCAAGATATTTGCAGGGAGTGGACCTCTTCAGATCAGGGCACTAAAAGAATAGCTCAGAGGGCTGTGACTGAGTTAGGAACAAGTGTATGTTCCTGGCTGGGGATTTAGCCATTGAGGGATGTGTGGGACCATGAGTCACTGGGATGTACAGCAGCTGTGACCAACGTGATCCAAGGCTGGAGAATAGATACTGGAGCAGTGGCAGAGTAGGCACGTTCCCACTACTGCCCTCCCCCAAACACTGCTGAGCTCTGTGCCTACATAGGACCCCTCTCATCACCTGATCAAAAGCTGCTGAGCTCTGCACCTGTGTGAGCTCCCTCCATGGTACCCCAAATGCTACTGAATTCCAAGCCAAAAGGCTGTTTTCCTCTGAACCCTAAATGCCACTAAATTCATAGACTGGATAAAGACTCTTTGTAAGGTGTGGCCAGAGAGTTTGGTGCAGGTGAATAACCCGAGAGGAGTGGTGTGGTTAGAAGTTTTTGATGGTACTCTCACTCAGGCATAGAAAGAGCAGATGTCAGCAGCTGCAGGGATTTTTATGGAGGGAAAGGAGCAGAGATCTAGAAAGCCCCTCCAGCAACCAAGAGAATTAAGGGGGAAGAGCACACTGGTCAAATTCAGACAGCAATATAACTAGAACTGATAGACTCTTAATTTTTTTTTCTTTTCTCCATTCATCTGATACTGGTGATATTTGAAAGAGTTAGGCAAGGAAAGACTGATTATATATATATATATATATATATATATATATATCTTGAGAGAGAGAGAGAATTTATATGTGTAAAATGGAAAATAAGAACTAAATACTGCATTAGTTTATGTAGTACCTTTCGTGGTCATGTCAGGTTAAGCCTCACCAAAAATTGTGTATGGAAGAGTCCAACAGAAGTTTTCTATAAGCATATTAACTGGTTCTGGCCTTCTTCAGCTTCCCTCAGTCTCCAAATATACTTCCCTCCCCTCAAATAACCTCTCAAACTCCATCCTCCTCCCTCCATTCCAGATGTAAAAATAAAGTCACCAAAGTACTCTTCTTTCACTCATTTTCTGTTGTCTGTCTTCTTTCTTTCTCTCTGAACTTTCTTCTTTTCCTTCTTGTTTTTTCCTACCCTCAACATCACATCCCAGCCTACTTGCCATTAGTACTACCTTGTCCTGCTGAGTTATTGAAAAAGGCATGAAATTTTTAGAACAATTTTATAATCGATACATAGCTGTTTCTGTAGATGCTGGTATAACCAGTGATAGTTCTCCCTTGCAGCACAGTGACTGATACTGATCCTAATACATTGAGTAGGATAACAGGTTCACAAATGCTAAAACCTGACCAAAGTCAAGGTCATGTCACAGGGACGTACAGTAACTAAAGAGAGCACCGCAGTCATGACACAGTTTCCCACTTTGTTCCACAACCCTCAGTATGAAAACAGTAGAAACATGAGGTTGCAGTAGGATACCTCCAAACACTCTTCACTCTGCAAAAGCTGATCTCATGGGCACTAAGGTGGAGAAAATTTCAGGCATCGAACTGAAAATTAAATAGCTAATTTGTTTGAAGAGATCAAAAAGGAAGTAACCAAATGCATAAGATGTTCAATAAGCTCAAAGAGGATAATAATAAACATAAATGATTTAATTAAATGTTCAGCAAGCTTAAAGACAACACAGAAAAAAGTTGATTGAATTTTTAAAAATATAATATATGAATGACAAATTTACTAAGGAATTAAAGATTATGAAAAAGAATCAAGCAGGAATCCTGGATATGAAAAATTCAGTTGAAGGTATGGGCAGTAGCAATTACCAATCTGAGGAGAGACTGTCAAGACTTGAAGACTTGAAGATGTAGTAGATAATGCAATCAGTGAAATCAGTGCAATGAAATCAGCTAGACACCATGAAAACTGGATCAGACAGTGGCTAAATGATTTTTTAAAAAGTAAGAATTATAGGAGTTGAAGGGTTTATACCAAAAGTATGAAAAATTTCTTCACCAATAAATCATAGAAAAAAAATTTTTGAAATCTAAGGAAAGAAGTCAAACTTCCAGGTAAATGAAGCATATAGAACCACATATAGCCATGATCAGAAAATAACTTCTTCATGAAACATTAGTCAGAATCCCAGAAACTTAGTACAGAGAGAAAATACTAAAACCTGTAAGAGAAAAACACCAAGTAACTTAAAAAGGTAAGTCTCTCAGAATAACAGCAGATTTCTCAACATAAATTTTAAAGGCCAGGAGAACTTGATGTGAAGTTTTTCATGACCTAAAATTGTCCTTTAAAAATTGATTGTGGAAAAATGAAGACCTTTCATGATAAACTCTACAGAAATCCATGACCACAAGATTAGCATTGCAGAAAGTGCACAGGGGAATCCTAGCTAGAGGGAGCAAGGCCAATATCCTCAAAGAAGACTAAAGTAGGGAATACATCTAATTGGAAGAATAGTTAAGAAAAAAAGGAAAAAAAATAAAAGAGCACTGAAAAAATAATACAATGACAGGATTCAGTAAATACCTTTGGTAATGCCACTCAGTATAAATGTTTTTAATTCCCCAGGGGAAAAGGACAGACTGATAGATTGGATGAAAAAACAAACCCCAAATATATGCTGGCTATGAGAGATACACCTCATGCACAAAAATGACATAGGTTGAAAATGAAAGGATAGAAACTAGTACTACATGCAACTATTAGCACAAAAGCAAGCAGGAGTAACTATTCTCATTTCAGACAAAGTGGACCTCATGCCAAAAGTGATCAGAGTGGGGCTGGGGATTTAGCTCAGTGGCAAAAGCGCCTGCCTGGCAAGCGCAAGGTCATGAGTTCGGTTCCTGGTACCAGAGAAAAACAAAAAAAAATAAAAGTGATCAGAAAAGATAAGGTCACTATATATTGGTTAAAGGAGCAATTCAACAGGAAGATGTAACAGTAATAAATATATTGCACCAAATGTCAGTTCACCAGTTTCATAAAAATACTGGACATAAAAGTACACAGATACCAATAAACTCATAGTGGGAGACTTCAGTACCCACTCTCACAAGGAGGTCAACCAGAAAAGAAAATAAATAACAGAGTTGAATCATACCTCAAATGAGTGTAACCAATAACTACAGAGTATTTGATCCAAAAATAACAGAGGACACATTTTTTTCTACAGAACATGGAACTTTATCCAAAATAGAACATACCTTAGACCATGAAGCTTGCTTAAATAAATATAAAATAATTGAAATAATCTCTTACATATGATTAGATCACAGCAGAATGAAAATAGAAATTGACATCAGTTGAAACTGAAGAAACTGTGCCAACAGGGAGATTAATAGTACACTCATAATCATTGGGTCACAGAAGACATCAGGAAAGAATTGAAAAAGTTTCTAGACTCATAGCAATGGCAGTATAACATACCGTTAAAAAGTGTTAAAGGGAAATTTATAGCTGTGAATACCTATTAAAAAAACAGGACAACTCCAAATAAATAACCTAATGATTCATCTCAAAGTCGTAGAAAAATAAGAGTCAGAATGGAAATTCATGAAATTGAAACTGAAATACATTACAAAGCATCCGTGAATCAAACCTTAGCCAAACACCAAAAGAAGGAAAGAATGAACTCCGTGAAGTTAGAAAGGGGAAATCACAGTGGGCATCACCAAACCTCAGAGCACTATATGAAACTGTTTCAAAATCTTATATTCCAGTAAATTGGAGAACCTGAAAGAAATGAGTGTATTTCTAGACACATATGAGTTACCAAGGTTGAACAAGGAAGATAGTAAAACACTGAATGGACCAATTACAGGGAATTAAATAAAGACAGTAATAAAAACCCACCAAGTAAGAAGTGCCCAGGACCCAATGAATTTGCCACTGAATTTTGCTAGAACACCAGAGAACTGACATCACTACTTCTCAAACTCAATGAAATTGAAAAGGAAAAACTACTGGCAAACTCATTCCTGGAAACCGGTCTTACCCTACTACCAAAATCAAGCAAGGACTCAACAAAAAAAAGGAAAGAGCAGGCCAAGTTCCTCAAAGAACATAGATGAAAACACCCTCGAGATACTTCAGCCAGATGTGGTGGCACATGCCTGTAACCCCAGCACTCTGGAGGCTGAGGCAGGAGAATCGCTGTGAGTGAGGCCAGTGTGGACTGCATAGTGAAACCCTGTCTCAAGAAAAAAAAAAACTTGAAAAAAAATGTAAGAAATGATTAAAAAGATCAAACATCACAACCAAGTCAGTTTATCCGAGTAGTGCCAGTATGGTTCAGTATATGTAAATTAATAAATATGCCACATAAACAGAAGAAATCACATGACCATCTCAGGTGCAGAAAGAGGTTTTAACAAAAATCCAACATCTATTTATAATATCCCCGACAGAAATTGGTACAGAAAGACCTTACCTCCAACTGATAAAACCCATATATGACAAATTCACTATCAACATCATACTAAATGGGGAAAAACTGAAAGCATTGTCTAAAATCAGGAACAAGACAAGGGTATCTCATGTAACCATTGCTGTTCAACATTTGGTACTTTAGACAGAGCAATCAGAAAAGGAAATAGAGATACAATAGGAAAGAAGTCAAACTTATTTGTAGATGACATGTTCCTTTATATAGAGGACCCCCTAATAAAAACCCACAAGAATCTTAGAATTAGTAAACAGATTGAGCAAGGTGGCAGGATACAAAATACACAAAATCAGTTGTTTTCCTCTATACCAACAATGAGTCTACCAGGAAAGAAATCAGGAAAACGGTCTCATTCACAATAGCTTTAAGGAAAAAAACAAACAAACAAACAAACAAAAAAAACCCTAGCTATTAATTTAACCATGGAAATGAAAGCCTTCTCTGTAACAAAAACTGTAGTACTCTGCAAAAAATATATTGAAGAGGCCATCAGAAAATAGAACCAATGCCTTGCTCCTGGGTAGGCAGAACCAGTATTGTGAAAGTGGGCATATTTTTTATATAGATTTAATGTAGTTCATACCAAAATACCAATGGCATTCTTCACAGAACTATGCAAAACAACCCAGTATTAGAAGACTCCTAGAATAGCTAAAGCATCCTGGGTGTTCCAGAATTGCTAACATAATTTGAACACCAGCAGAACACGAGGTGTCACAGTCCTAGGCCTTAAGATATATTACAAACCTACAGGGATATAATAAGCATGGTACCAGGATAGAGAGTGACATACGGATCCATGGAGGATGAAGATGCAGAAACAACCGAGACAGCCATTTGATTTTCAGCAAAGGAGCCAAAAACACACACCAGAGAAAGTGCAGCTGTTTTTAACAAGTGCTGTGGGAAAATGGTTATCCACGTGAATAAATCTAGAAGAATAACTCTAGACTCCCTTCCCTCACCCTATAGTAAAATCAAATCCAAATAGGCCAAGGCCTAAAAATAAAAACAAAAACACTGAATCTGCTGGCAGACAAAATTCTTGAACATACAGGCATAGGCAAGGATTTTATGAACAGAGCGCTGTTTGCTCAAGAAATAACAGCAAGAGAGTTATATCACATTCAAAAACTCACAGCAAAGGCAACAACAGAATGAAGAGACAACCTACAGAATGGGGACATTCTTTGTTTTGCCAGATACTCTTTGAACAGAAGACTAATATCAAAATTATATAAAGAACTAAGATAAAATTAGCCCTTCCAAAGTAAAATACATAGTTAAGGGCTGGGAATATAGCTCAATGGCACAAGCACCTGCCTGCCAAATGCAAGGTCCTGAGTTCGATTCCCAGTACAAAAAAAAAAAATGCATAGTCAAAAATGGGCAGTTGAAATAGACTTTTCTTTGAAGAAATACAAATGGCCAACAAATATATGAAAAAAAATTGAGCACCTTTGGTAGCTATCCAATTTCAAGTCAGAACAACACTGAAATTCCACCTTATTCCAAAAAAAATGGCTATCATCAAGAACTCAAAAAACAACAAATGCTGGTGAAGTTATAAGGAAAGGGGAATCTTCTGTATTGTTGGTGAATGTAAACTAGTGTAACTATTACAGAAAAAATCAGTATGCAGATTCCTCAAAAAACTAAAAATAGAAATTCCATTTGACCCAGTGAGGTAAAACCTCTGGGGTCGAGGGACCTGGGCCCGTGGTAAGCAGCGACGGTGAACAAAGAGGACACGGGAGATCAGGCTGAATGGCGCAGATCCACTTTATTGCGGAAGTACCAGGCGTTTTATTGAGCAGGCTAGAGGTGTGGCAATGGAGGCGGGCTAGGGGCGTGGTTTGGAGGCGGTACTTTTGGCCGGGGGCTGTGTGGAAGTAAGAGGTCACAGCCTAGGCAGGGCGACTCACTCGGTGTGCTGAGGACGTGACGAGTACGAGTTTGCTCAGACCCGCTCCTCTGCCACGGCCGTCAACCAGACCTCTGGACTCCTTTTTCCCACAACCCAGCTGTACCTCTTCTAGCTCTCTTGCGAAAGAATAAAGTCCATATCACAGTGATACATGCATACCCATGTTTATAGCAGTGCAACTCATAATAATTACACTTTCAGTTTCTCACACCAGAGAGACAATGCCATATTTACACATTTTTGTCCAGTTTGTTTCACTTAAGAGTATGGTCTCAAGGACCATCCACATTTTCTCTAGTTTGTCCTTTTTATGACTGAGTACTATTGCAGTTTAAAAAACAGCCACATCTTTTTTATCCATTCATCATGGGTATTTGGGTTATTTCCAAGATTTAGTAGCTATTACAAACTGTGCTGCTATAAACTAGTACCTAGAACATATATAAAGTATGAAAAAATCAAGTCCCCCAAATTTTAAAGACCCAATCCAAAAATGGCCATCTGAGATGAATACACACTTCCCAGATGAAGAAGTAGAAAAGGCAAATAAATATATGAAAAAGTGTTCAACATCACTGCCCATTAGAGAGATGCAAATTAAAAGAACACTGAGATTCTATCTCGTTTGAGAAAGAGTGGCTATTATGAAGAAATCAACAACATGCTGGTAGGGATGTGGGGTAAAAAGAACCCTTCTCCACTTTTGGTGCAAGTGTAGACTGGTGCAACCACTGTGGAAATCAGTTTGGAGACTCCTCAAAAAATTAGGACTAGAGGTTCCATTTCACCTAGCTATCCCTCTTGTTGGTATCTTCCTGAATGAATTAAAAGCATCATACCATAGCAGTATATGCACACACACGTTGATTTAAAATTTCAAAGGATCCTCTGGGTTCTTGGATGACCAATAGTGTGGGTAGATGTAGTTAGATCAGTTCTTTGAATTTCACATAGGACCAACAGCCTCAGACCGAAATGTTCAACTATATTAATATCAAAGTGGTTGATCCCTGGGCTTTTCTCCAGGCAGTAAGATATTGCCTCATACTTTCTCATTTTGTACCTAATTCTGTATCAGTAACGCAAATGTTTGCATCTCTTGGTATCAGTTTGTCATTCAGCCAGTTTTCTAATCAGCATTTTTCCATTTGTTCATAATTAAGGTAATAAAAAGACAGTACAGTGCTTCATGTATTGAAACTGCTTTTTGAAGTAGTGTTTTTGTGTGTTGGCATTTTTTTTATCAATTTAAAGATACATTTTTGTTATAGGGGCCAAGTTCAAAAAATATTTTGGCCACTCAGCTCATGTAACTAATGTCAGATGGTCACATGATTATCAGTGGGTCATTTCTATTGGTGGAGCAGATCACTCTGTCTTTCAGTGGAAATTTATTCCTGAAAGAAAACTAAAAGATGCGCTTCACATAGCACCCCAAGGTGAGTAGTATGCACCACTTAAATCAGGTAACTCTTCAGCAGTTCCAAAATAAGAGTTTTATAATTGAAGGGTAACTTCAGAAATTAACAGTGTAGTTTGTTATTAGCAGACATGTCTAATTGATTAGGTCCATCTCTTTGAAGTCAGATGTTACAGAGTAGAATACAAAGTACTTTTGGTTGCAGTTTAATGTGGTAGATTGCAGTTTAATCTGAAAGATAATCAAATGGTGAGTGAAGAACTAGTTACATTAGCAAAACAAATATGTAATGTATCCTCTGGGAGATGGGTATCTAGATTTCATCTATGTTTTTTAACAAAAATTATCTAATGTCAATTTATTTGTTACGTATAGTACTTTTTAGCTATTTTCATGTTAATTGTAGATTATATTCACTTATATTTGCACAGACATTTAAATTTGATGTAGCAGTCATTGGGGAGCCAGTGAAGGGACTTAAAGGAGCTATTGAGTGCAGTGAGTGGAGAGGAAGATTATCTGTAGTACAGTTTACTGACATCTGTGTCACTTGAATAGGTAATTTCATTTGATTGTTTTATGGCTTGTCTCCATGTCAGCTGAAATATTCAGCTCTTAATCATTAATTTCACAGTGTGGTTTGAAAAATGAATCTTAGCTAAACAAATGGTATCGCATTTTTTAAAATTACAGAAAGTCTGGCTGACTCCAACAGTGATGAATCAGATTCAGATATGTCTGATGTTCCAGAACTGGATTCTGAAATTGAACAAGAGACACAGCTCACCTACCATCGGCAGGTAATTATCACACAATTTTTCCCTGAAAAGTTTACTTTCTTCATCTTGCTCCCTGCCCTTATCTACTGTATCTTTTGTGTCTTTATTCCAAAGCAGTACCTTTCTTTGACTCTTACCCCTTTAACATTAAAGCACATCTGTATAAAGTGTTCTTTTATGTTTCATATACAAAGTATGTTTGTATTGTTTTGTCTGTAGATTTCTGTTACACTATATACCCATTTATTTTCTGTGAAAGATTCTGTTATGAAATATAAAGATTCCTTGGAACACTAAGTGCATTTATCACTGTAATACAAGGAATAATTGAGTTTATTTTTTCAAAAAAGTTTTGGTAATGTACCTTCTTAATGAAAATATCTGCTACACCTGATTGACAGAACACCTTTGCTGATACACTTTCTAACAATATTCCTGCTTACATTTTTTAAAGGTTTACAAAGAAGATCTACCTCAGCTTAAAGAACAATGCAAAGAGAAACAAAAAAGTGCTACTTCTAAAAGAAGAGAACGGGCTCCAGGAAATAGTATTCGATTACACTTTGTTCACGGGTATAAAATAGCTGTCTTTCATTTATGTGTTTGGATTTTGGTTTACATTTCCTGGCTGTGTGACTTGGAACAAGTCACTGTCTCTCTGTGCTTCTGTTTCCCCATCTTTAAAATGGAGATAACGGTATCTACCTCAGAAAGTTCTCGTTAGGAGTAAGTAAGGCAGTGTTAGTGGTGACCTATAACATTGTCTGGCACACAAATGAGCACTATATAAATGTTTTTTAAATAAAAATAAATTTGTCGGGCCAGGCATATAGCTCAGTGGCATAAGCACCTGCCTGGCAAGCAAAACATCCTGAGTTCAATTTCTGGTAAAAAAAAAAAAAAAAAAAAAAAAATTTGTCGTAGAAAAGTATGCTATTTATGGAAATGGACATTTTGTCTTTTTGAAAATGTAAAAGGTAATCATTTCCCCCTAATGTGTCAGTTTGCAATGATATGAATTGTTTTTGCCTGAACATTTTGGATTTTATGTTCTAATTTCAGGAAAATACAGTTTCTGGATTATTGTAGACTGTCTCGCAATACACGTTTCACAATTCAGCTTGGCATCAACAGGCTCTCCATTTGGGCTCTTTTATCTCTCCCTTAGCACTCACTTTTTTACCAGGTGGATAAAACTTTCCAGGAAGCTGAAGAAAGATTTATTTATTGAGAGTATTTTCTGTCTATTTAGTTCTATTTAAGGCAACTGTTTTTCTTTCATAGTATGCAGATTTAATATTATATTTATGCAAATAGTAGTATAGTAGCTATCAACTACTGATATATATATACTACAATGGTTAGGGTCAGTGTTGACCTTAAGAGGAAGTTTGATTCAGTTCTTGTCCAACTCAGTTTGTGACCGGAAATGTGGAAAGAATCAATTTGTGAACCAAGGTACCACTGTACCTTGATTTTTTTTCACTCAGTGTTATGGCTTGAATTTAGTTATTGGTAATAAAAAACAGCTCATAAAAATTATAGGAATTAAAATTAGTGTTTTCTTTTAATTGTTTAGTATCCCTTAAAATGGCAGTGGACTCAAAAAGTGTATACTTCTCTGTATATTTCTGTCTTAGTCAAAAAAGACGAAGATTAATTGTATGTGATTTGTTTTCTATGTTAGTTACAGAGGTTATGACTGTCGAAGTAATCTGTTCTATACTCAAATTGGTGAAATTGTGTACCACGTGGCAGCAGTCGGTGTCATTTATAATCGGCAACAGAACACACAGCGTTTTTACTTGGGTCACGATGACGATATTCTCTGTCTGGCTATTCATCCTTTGAAAGACTATGTGGCAACAGGCCAGGTAAGTTCTTTCTCTTTTTCCTTTTTTTGGAACCAGGACTCAAACTCAGGACCTCACACTTGCCAATCAGGCCCCATGCTGCTGAGCTATATTCCCAGCCCCAGGTAAGTTCCTTTAAAAGGTTATGTGACAGTAAGCTCGGTAGATTCCATCTTTGAGTATCATGTTACCTTAGCCCTAGGAAAACGTAGAGTTATCCTGAATGGTATTTTATTTTCCTATTATAAATAAAGTTGACCCCATTTTGTTTCCTACAGCTTTCCTTATAGTTTTATTGTTTTAATTATATTTTAATTTGAAATTAAGAGATTTGGCTTGTTTTCTTTCATAAAGATATATACTTTTTATAATGTGTGAGTAAAATTCATTGAAAACATAAAGCTTAGAAATCTTTTCTTGAGGTTCCTAAAATAGTATAGTTTTTTTAGCAAATACTCTACCATGTTTTATATTTTGCAGTCATCGTGTCCAATAGTTCAGTGTGAACATACTGATACAGCACTGAGCAGCAGCCACTGCTGCAGCTGTTTCTTCTTTCTTTCTTTCTTTCTTTCTTTCTTTCTTTCTTTCTTTTTCTTTCTTCTCCTCCCTCCTCTTCCTTTCCCCTTTCTTCTCCTGTGCCTTCGTCCCTCCCATCCCCCCCTGCTCCTTCCCCTCCTCTACGTCCACTTCTCCTCCTCAGAATTGAACCAAGGGCCTTTGCACTGAGCTACCTTAGTAGGATTTGGGGAGGATTTGTTTTATTTAACCACTGAAACTATGAAAATTAGATACCTCCGGCAAAAAATGTAATGTAAGAGTAGCCTGAGAATTAAAGAGGGAATCTGGAGGAGGTTTGTAATTAAGTAATGTGAAGAAATTATGAAGGAAGCTCATAGTGAGAGGCAAGGAGACTACAGAACAAGTCAAAAGTGGCATTATAAAATCATCCACAGTGTCAAAACTTGCAGAAGTTGAATAAAAAAGAAAATTTAAAAGTCGTATTTAAATAAAACATGCTCTTGCTCCAAAGGAAATAAGAGTTTATCATGAACCAAATTTGAATGGCTGTGGCCCAGGAACACAGATTTGAGTTACCGTATGACATGTTCCACTGTGGAAGAGGCTCCATCAACTTTCATAGTCAAAAGAACAAAAGAAACTCATAAATCAGTGCATTTACCAAATACTGTACATTGGTGGTGGTCTGAGGTTGGTGGGCTACAGCAGAGCGCGGAAGTTCTTCCTTAGGTTTCAAATGCAAAATTTTTAGCTTTAGGGTGGGTAGAAGCTAGAACTCTGCTAAGGTTAATAGTACATTCCAAAATTTTACGTAGCGGTCATGACAATGTTAAGTCATATACCAAGGTTGGTAGCAAATGACTGTTAAAAGAGACTAATGATATGCAAAGTTAATCTTAGAGAAAGGGATTACTTGAATCTTGAGAAATAATAAGAATGGGTAGATTGCTTGTCCATAAGTAAATATCATAAGTCAGCTGTGTTATTCGGATTTCCATTGCTGTGATGCAGTACTTCAAATAAAGTTAAAGATGAAAAATTTTATTTTGACTCATGGTTTCAGAATCTTCAGTCCATGGTCACTTTGCCCCGTTGCCTTTGGGCCTGTGATGATGGTAGGGAATGTGTGGCAGAAGACTCACTTCCAGGTGACCAAGAGGCAGGAAAAGAGAGAAGAAAGTGCCCATGGTCCTAATATCCCCTTCAAGGGCATACTCTCAGTGGACTGATTTCCTCCCGTAGCCCCACCACCTACCTAAATACCCTAGACCAGTGTATAACCCTTTAATACATGGGGGAGAGCACGTTAGATCCAAACCATAGCACCATGCTAAAAGAAACTTACAGAGTACTGCACTGTTTATTTAGAGTTTCACTTAGTGCTTGGAGTTTTAGCACCTTCTCAAGTTTTCCTTACACTATTATCCTAGTCTATAATGTGTTTGTTTCTATTTATCTTAGTAGTGCATTAACATCCTTTCATGAAGTCTTTCATCTACAATCTTTTTATTTTCATTAAGTACATATTGCAAAGTATTTATTTAGTTGAAAATACTCTATTTTCCCAGGAATTTGCAAAAGTTATCTGCATACCTTAGCATTTATTGTGTCTAGCACAGAAATCCTGCAGTAATAGTGCTTAGTAAGCATTTATTATCTTGAGTGACGACATCTAGGATAAGATTTAGAAGTCACGTAGTTTTAGAATATTCCTAGAAATGTTGAGCCTACTGTCATTAGCTTTTGAACGAATGTGAAGAAAAATATCAGTCATGAATACAATCTGCTTTATTTTTTGGATAAATTTCTGTAGAAAATAAAGGCTGTAAAATCTCATTTTATTTCATTCTGACAGATATAAAAGATAATTTAGTTGTATAAAATGACTTTTAAAATTCTATTTCAGGTAGGGAGGGATCCCTCAATTCACATATGGGATACAGAGACCATTAAACCTTTGTCAATATTAAAGGGCTACCACCAATATGGTGTCTGTGCTGTTGATTTCTCAGGTAAGGCTATTTTCTGTCTCAATAAGAATGATCAAAATACAGAGGTAACATACAGCACTTTAAGTAAATCAGCTTTACCCAAACTTGTGATTTAGCTATGACCTTCATGATTTTTATTGAATGTGTATACTGTTAATCTAATAAAACAGTGATGAAAGTGTGGCTAGTTTATAATTATAATTTAATGACTATAATTTTAATGCCATTTAAAATTTGCATATTTCTATTAAAAGATGTTTTCAGCAAAACAGCTGAAATTATCTCAGGTGTATTAGTAATATATAACTTCCCTTTGGACAAATTTTGATTTCATTTAATGCTTTATACCTGCAAAGTAAACTTTGAGGAGTGCTTGTGGTAGAAATTTAAAAATGAAAGATGGGAAAACTGAAATATTTGTTTTAGACATTTCTATAAAATGACAATTTCAGGCCATCTTACAATTTCATATCGTGCTAGCATTTTGCTTTCTATCTAAAAGTTTAACAACTACGGGTAGGTCTGTCATGAAAGCTAGGGGGTTGGTTGGGAAGAGGGAAGGAAATACCAATAGTAGAGAATTCTGTATGAAGGAACATTAAATTCATGCTCTTTGAAGTGTTCTGAAGTGATGAGTTATTAGTATGATTTGGGAGAAATACGTACTTTCGAGAATACAGATGGCCAAGAAACAAAATGGATAGCAAGTGAAGTGAGGTAGCCATAAAAAGACTCCTAGTTTTAGAGCAACTAATTAAGCTTTGTGCAAACTGTGGCAGAGTGGAAAACAGTTTTTGTGGTCTGAGCTTCATGACCTGTAAATACACACACACCTGTCGGCATGCCTCAAGGAGTCATCTATATATTCATTACTTGTTGCTTGATAGTAGTAACAACTAGAATAACTGACCTTCACTGAAAGCAAGCTCAGTGACAGTATGTTGTTTTAACCTGCATGCTTTTCCTGTGATTGACTTTTTATAATCGATGGCTTCTTATGTCACAACAGAGCTCTTATGGTGAATTTAATTAAAGTAAATCTCTTCCTCTGCTTTAAATTTTTCTTTTCTCATTTATTCTGCACATATAATTTACCTACATAATTGACCCATAATGATTTTACTCATTTAATGGGATGTAGGGTGATGTTTTGATGTATGTATTATAAAATAGTCGATTTATGGTAGTAAGCATATTTATCACTTTATATGTTTATCATTGTCCCTCCCTTTCCTGTCCCAACCTGGTAAAGTAGACAGGGTCAGATGAGAGGACAGCAACTATGTTTACAGGATTCAAGAAACCATTGTTCCTCGCATCCTTATAAATCTGATTCTTTTTATGACTGTGTGCAATGCCTAACATTTATCACTATTTTTTAAAATTTTGGACCAAGGATATACTTCAGTGGCACAAGAGCCTGCCTGGCAAGTACAAGGGTACTGAGTTCAATTCCTGGTACAAAAAAAAAAATGAAAATTTTAAATACAGTGCTGTAGCATATTAGTTCATCTTTAATTTCTGTAATAGTATACCTCAAGCTGAGTACTTATTTGAAAATTAATTTATTCAGCTCACAGTTTGGGAAGGTGAAAAATGTTCAAGTCTCATGGCCCCATTGGTTCTGCCTCTGGTGACAGCTTCTTTGGCTGTGTCAGGACATGATGGATGGGTACCAGGAGGAGAGAGCATGTAAATGCCCGTTACCATGGAACTGGCTCTGAGAGACCAGCATCATTCCCGTCTGAGGGAAGAGACTTCATTGATCATAATCACCTTACATTAGGCCTTTTAAAAGTTCTGCTACCTCAATACTACCACACCAAAGATTCCAGCACCTGAAACTTGGGAGAAAAACCACATTCAAATGAGAATATGTGCCTTTAGAATATGTGCGGAATATCTTCTGTGTTGTGAATCTGAGTGGTCACAGTGCATCTCTGATTTCACAGCTGATGGGAAACGTTTGGCTTCCGCTGGAATAGATGATAGCCACACTATCGTGCTTTGGGACTGGAGGAAAGGAGAGAAACTTTCAATGGCAAGGTGTGGAAAAAACTTAATGTCAGAATGCTAGAATTCCTTAGGACTTAAAAGTTTTTTCATTAAAGCAATTTTGAAATGTTAATATGTAACTTTTTATTGCTGCCTTTTGTATTACTGTTGAATGACTAAATAATGTAATCATGGTAAAACATGAATGAGTACATCATTTCTTTATAGTTTTACCCCTTGTGGGCCCACTGTTTAAATAACTATATTATATAAATAACTGTATTATGACATTGGAAGTAACTGTTGTCTCAGTTGTCCACTTACAGAGTGAACTCTATATGCTAGCTATTGTATGGCAATTGGAGAGCATGCTAAATTGCTTATATTGTGTATTTAAGTGAAAAAGGGTACTTATCACAAAGAAGTTATAGGTTTTTTTGTTATACTTTTCATTTCTAAATTTTCTACAATGGGCACATACTATTTATATAATAAAAACTATTAATAGTGCTAGTCGTCAGGCTACTTTTTATATTTATTACTTAAAGTGAGATATTAAAGCATTTAAAATGTACATAAGTGCTTTTGCATACTGCATAGATTATGCCCAAGTAAATGGAACTTTATGGTTGGAAAGGCTGTATTAAATTGTAAGGAAAAAAAATAAATAAATAAATAAATTGTAAGGAAGATGGGCGTGGTGGCATATGCCTGTAATCCCAGCACTTGGAAGGCTGAGGCAGGAGGATTGCTGTGAGTGCAAGGCCAGCCTGGGCTACATAGTGAAACCCTGTTGCAAAAAAGATGTAAATAAATAAAAAATAAACTGTAAAGAAGTATTATAAATAATTTCTTTAACTCATTTATCCCACAAACGGTATCCCCTATGCACAGTATAGGGGCTGCTATATTAGAAATCCAGAAGTTCAGTTTTCATTGTTCCCCTCCTTTGAGAATCTGTTGAACAGAGCTAACATATAAGAATAATGATAAAAAATCAAATTATTTTTTTAAAAATTACATGATTTCACAACCCAAACCTAAGAGACAAGTGGGAAACAGATACTCAGTAAATGGTAGTATTCATGAAGCCATATGTTGCTTAGGATGTATTTATCTTCAGAACTAAAACATTTTGGCATTTATTTCAGAGGAAGTAAAGATAAGATTTTTGTTGTAAAGATGAACCCCTATGTGCCTGATAAACTAATTACAGCTGGAATTAAACACATGAAATTCTGGCGTAGAGCAGGTAAGGAAGTGTTTCCTTTTACTCCTTTGAAGTTTAAGACATTTAATGAAAGCACAATGTGGTGTCCTAGACCAGATCCTGGAACAGGCCAGGGACCTTGGTAGAAAAATTGGTGAAGTTTGGAGTTCAGTTAGTAGTTATAGGCAAAAAATGGCGATTTTTTTAGTTTTGACAAAGCAGTTATGGTAATATAAGGTGTTTACATTAGGGGAAACTGGATGGAAAGGTAAGGTATATCGGAACACTGCATTATCTTTGCATCCTTTCTGGAAATCTAAAATTCCTCAAAATAAGTTTATTTGTGATTTACTGTTGTCTTGGTACATTTTAAGCAAAGATTTATTTAAGTAGTATTCATATTCACAAAAGGATTTAGCATATAAAATTAATCAGTTGATGTCCACATTCCTTCTGTTAAGACATATTTTATAGTCTTAGTTTAAACTTACATAAAAATTCTTCGTATGCCATAAGGTGATACAGAAGGGAAATGCTCTGTTGTCATTTGTAATGGGAATGTACAAATGTATTACAAGTTTTTATTAAGGCTTTCTATGTGCATTTCGGCCTTTCTCACTGCCAGAGTTCTGATCCATAGAGTTCATCAGCCAAATGGGAAATAAGTACTTAAACTTTTAAAATCTAGGTATTGTTTGCCTGACCCTCTAAATGCATAGTTTTAGGTCAGTGGTGGTGAACCTATGGCACGTGTGCTTGAGCCTGCTGTTATTACTGAAACCTTAAAAGGTTCGCCATTACTGTTTTAGGTAAATTAAGTTAAAGAAGATGATTTAGTTCTGGAGCTAAAACAGAGTGTCTTGCTATCTATCCCAGAACTAGACTTTAGGAATTGCAAGTTATGAATTATTAGTCTCTCCCTAAGGTACTCAAACTCTATTCCATGGGGGTTACAGGTAAGAAAACACTCACAGATTTTGAACGCAGTGACAACATGTTCTTATGTACTGGGAACATATTGTGTGGTGTGCATCATGAAAGCTATCAATTTTCTAAGCCAGGTGTGGCAAAACTTCTTTGGTAAATGGTCAGATAGTAAATATTTCTTTCATACCAAAGAACAAAATAAAAAACATTACATAAATACTTACAGAAAAAAGAGAAAATTTACTTTTAGGGTAACTTGCAGTAGGGAATAGGCCTGGCAGACTGAAGTGGGAGGGAAACCATGGTTAGCTGCACTCAAGCCGTGTGTCCCAGCGATGTCCTTCAGGAAAGCCCAGCCTTCTGAAGCTGAGCAGCGAGCCAAAGAGGACAGCTACTGAGATTCCACTTAGGTGCATGGCACTTGCTACTAGCCGAGTCCCCGACTTGTAGCTGTTGATCAGGTCAGGCTCTGAGCAGCGGCTAGTTGCAGCACAAATCAGGGAGGCCAGCGCCAACAGGTGGCTCCAGTAGTGGCTGCAGGTTTCGGCCCACATTCACTTGTCGTTGGCCCTGTTCTCGATGGATAATCTATGCTGTGCTGAAGTGCATTCCTTCCACTTGCACTGTGTAGCCCAGGCTGGCCTGGAACTGGTGATCTTCCTGCCTCAGCCTTGCAAGTGCTAGGATTACAAGCATGCACCATCATGCTCGGAAAAAATCCTCTTTCAATTCTATCCTCCAGTTGCTGATCAGTTCCTCTTCTTACCTGTATACTAAAGCACTCCAAATAGTTACATTTTCTCTTTGCAGTTTCTCTTTCTTTCTCCTGAGAGAAGTCTAACCTGGTTTGTTTGTTTGTTTCCCCTCATCACTCTACCCAGTTGCTTTTGAAAGGTCACCATTAACTGCCTGCTGTGTTAAGATGATCTGCTGAATACATATGTAATCTGACAGCTTTCCATCTTCTGTGCTACCACCCTAGTTCCTTACCTCCTTTATCAGTTAGCCAGATGAGTAAAATCGACTTTTTCCATCTACCCCTTCCTTTAATCTATTTTTAATCAAGAAGTCAAAACGAACCTTTTAGTAAATCATATGCCAGATCTTGTTATTCTACTACTCAAGTGTTTTCTGTCCTGTGTAGAGCAAAATTGACATCCTTACAATGGTCTGCACGACAGCCTCTGACTTTGCTGACCCCATCTCTCAGTATTGTTTTTACTTTCTTTCTTACTCCATACCAGTCTCACTGGTTGTTTCTTAAAGATTTCAGTCACATTCCTGCATTGAGACCTTTGCACTTGCTGCTGCTTCTCATGGAAACATATTCTAACACGGTTTCCTCTTGTGACTCCTAAAATTTTCGGTTTAGACACCACCATCTTAAGGAGTTTGTCTTTAACCACCCTTCTTAGAATGGACTCCTCTCATTGTCTGTTCCCTTACATTTTTTCCAAAGCACTCACCATCACCTAACATACTGTACGTTTTACTTAGTTGTCATGTTAATTGACTGCCTTTTACTGTGAAACTCCATAACAGTGGAGGTTTTTATTGTTTTGCTTGTTTACAGCTCTATTCCCAGTGCCTTGAATAGTTTGTTGCATTTGTATTTTTTGAGTAAATGAATAAATTCACTTGGAAAAATGGGCAAAAGATAGTAATAAAATGAGCAATAAGAAAAATGATCAAATTCAATCTTACAGAAATGCAAATTAAAACCACAATAAAATTTAGCTGGTATTTCACATTTCCTAGTCTGACAGTCCCTAGTGTTCCTGAAAGTGGGAAATAACAGAAACTCTTTTCACTGCTAGGGGAATGTAAGTTGGTATGTCAACTTCGGAGAAGGATTTGGAAGGAAACATTGATACCGCTCTTATTTATATGCTGTTTCTTTTTCACATTATCCTATGACTATTCCTAGGCATTCCTTGAGAAATTCTTGTACTTTATAGCAGAGACACTTATAAAAATGTTGAAAAGAGTATTATCTTCAATAGAAAAATCTTAGAAACAACTCAAATACTCATTAATAAGAAGTGGATAAACTGTAAAATGTCTGTTGTGCTTTGTGAGACACAATCACCAACACTCACAGTTTAAAGGAAGAATGGTTTATTTTGGCTCACAGTGACAGCACACCGTCAGCTTGCTCTAAGGCAGAAACCCGCATGGCAGAGCAGCATGGATGCCATATCAGGGCAACTCGGATGCAGAGTGAGAGAGAGGGCCTGGGGACTTTCAGGTCAATTATTCTGTTACCCAGACACTGTCCCTTTAATGGCAACTCTAGAGCTCTCATAATCACCTTTTAAAAGCTCTGCCTATGAACTAATGAGGCCTTTGGGGGACATTTTTGATCTAAGCTATAACATTCTGCCTCTGCTCATGTGTATCTCTGTAGTGTAAAATGTATTTAGTTCATCTCTAAGTCACCAAAACCTTTAATAGTTTCAGCATTGAAAAGTCCAAATCTGAAGTCTCTTCTGAGACTAAAGGGAACCCCTTTAAGTGTGAGCCCCTGTTTAAAAAAAAAAGTGAAACACTGTCAGTGTATAATGGCACAGGGTAAACATTCCTACGTTAAAAGGGAAAAATAGGACAGAAAGGGACCAAAACAAGACAGAAACCCAGCAGAGCAAAAATCTTATAGCTGGATGTTCAGTACCTGGGATAAAGATATAAACTTTAAACAGCCCATACAGCATTGTCAATGTCTATAGCTATATATCTTTCTTTAAAAAATGTCTCAAATTCCTGACTTCTCCAACTTTCTGCAGTCTCTACTGTAGTTTTGGCTTTACATTCATAACTTTATGCACTCTCCTCTCAGGGATACACTGCCCCACCTCTTGGTCCTTTTTTTATCTTGGTGGAATTTACTCTGATCCTACAATTCTTGTATTTTGCATACCCATAAAGCCAGTACTATGTGGGTGATGCCAAGGTCTGTTGCTAGCTCAGGCAATAGCTAGGACCCCTTGGATTATGGCTGTAGTAGTCTCCGAGTGCCTGGATCACTGAGCACTGTGAAACAAATCTCAGGGAATGAGTTTACAAGCAGGGTTCCCTGCAAGTCTCTTTTCAAATGAAAGCTTTAAAGTACTGTACAAATGAGTTTGTGCTGGGTGGATTTTGCAGATTATTGGAATGCACTCAAGGCATCTTTCCTATTGTCCCAATGTAGTTTTTTGTGTATTTTCTTTGCTTCCTTTTAATGTTAATCTTTCTAGTAACCAAGTTCTCCTGTTCCGAAATTTTACAGGCCCCAACTTCTTAAGGACTTTCTTTTTAGGGAAACTCAAAACTCTTAAAATCAGTCAGCTGTGCTGTTTGTTCTTGATTCTCAATGCATTACTGGATAAAAGCACCCGGTAGTTCCTATGCCACACCTTGAACACTGGCCTGCTTTGAAATTTTCTCTACCAAATTAATTAGTCTGCTGCCCTTAATCTTAGTCTCCCAGAGTCTCAGGACATGTGTTAGAGGTACATTTTTTTTTTTGCCAAAGCATCACACACATGGTCTGGAGTTCAGCTGCCAATGGAGCCCTTACTCTCAACTGCAACCTCTGGAGCCCAGTCTTCACCATCTTCATTGTTATGAGCATCTTGGTCTTCTGAGCTCTAACCGGGGCATTCATCTGGTTCACTGTATAACATTCTAGGGCTTTCCTGTTATCTGTAAACTCCTGTGAATCTGTTCTAAAGGCTTTTGAACCGTGTGGTCAGGTAGTCACAGCAGTTACTGCACTCCTGGTACCAAAAACTTAGTCACTTCTTTTATCACTGAAACATAATACCCAATACCCACAGTGTAAAGGAAGTTTTTATTTTGTCTCATGGATGTAGTCCCTAGTTGGCCACGCCAAGGCAGAGAACAGCATGACAGAGGAGCATGGTGCAGGAAAGCTGCTCATACGGAAGCCAGGAAGCAGCAGGAAAAGGGAGCTGAGAAGGGAGATAATACCTTTCCAGGTTACACCCCCAGTGACCGGCATCTTATGACCAGACCCTGCTCTTAGCATCAGCTACAGCACCCTCATTATTTAATTACCTTTTAAATGCCCAGCCTGTGGGCACATGAAGCATTTCAGGAACATTCCTGATCTAGTCTATAACAGTAGATACAGTGCTACCTCCACTCACAAACTTAATTCTTTCTGTAATTCTAGTTGCAAACTGAATTGGACGAGGACCAATGCAGATTTCTCCATAAGGTCAACATTGAACTAACCTAGCCATTTAATTTGATTCATTTCTCATCCTACTCAGTTTGTGACCAGAACTGTGGAAAGAATTAAGTTCGTGAACCAAGGTAGCACTGTATAAGGGAATGACACATAGTTATTAAAACAAGCTTTCTGTAGTTACACATCAACATATTTAAAAATCTATGACCCATCTTTGGTGAATAAAGTAACTTGCAGAAGAATGCATATAGGATATTAATTATAGAAAATTTTTAAAATATGAAAAATATGACACTTAAGAATTCATAAATATGTAATAAGATCAGAACAGTAGAGATAGAATTGACATAAGCTGTCAGTTGTTTTGGTATTTGTTTTTATAGTTTGATAGTAATATACAGGTGTTCATTTTTTTATCATACCTTTTTATATTCTTAAATATGTAATAAAAAATTTTGGGAAACATTATCTGAAATATTGTAGGTTGATTAAGACTGATTTAATCCATGTCTTGTTTATCCAAAAACCTATGGCCAAAAACCCACCATGCAGTGTTGCCCAAATCATTAATTCAAAACCCATATTTTTCTTGTTAGTTCTCCTGTTACATGCCATTCTGTTTAAATAACAGTAGAAAAGAAAATGCACTTCCTTATAATTATCTGAATTTTGAAAGTGGTAATTTATAATATTTTTTATGAATTAGGGGGAGGATTAATTGGAAGAAAAGGCTACATAGGCACACTGGGGAAAAATGACACAATGATGTGTGCAGTGTATGGATGGACTGAAGAGATGACTTTTTCTGGAACATCCACAGGAGATGTGTGTATCTGGAGAGATGTCTTTCTTGTAAAAACAGTTAAAGCACATGATGGGCCAGTGTTCAGTATGCACGCACTGGAAAAAGTAAGTAACCTAAAGAGATTTTTAAATTAAATATAATCTCATTATGGAATATAGAGCAATTTCAGAAGTAAAGGAACAGTACCTTTCTCCTTGGTTTAGCTGCCCAATTATACTGTGAGCTGGATTTTTTGGGGATTTGCTTTGTTCCTTTCTTCAAACTCCAGAACACAGAATAATGTAGATCTTATGTGTAAAAGAAGTATAATATTTATTAAGCACTTATTTTGTGTGAGAAATTATGCTAGAGCATTACATTTAATCACCAAATGCTGGCGTGCATCAGGACCCCACCGCCCAAGCCCCAGGAACTTCTCTGGCTGC
>NW_004955438.1:11290163-11291705 GCF_000276665.1 Chinchilla lanigera | reverse complement strand
GAAAACCAAATGCTATTGGGTAAGTGCCATTAGTATGCCCTCTTTTAAAGGATGAAATTAAGACTCCAGGAATTTTGGCATGGTGGCACAACCTGTAGTTCTAACACTCGGGAAGCTGAAGCAGGGGCGACATAGTAAGTTCAAGGCCAGGCTGGACTACATTAAGAAAAGCCTGTTACAAAACAAAACACAAACAAGTAAAGAATACTCCAGGAGAAGTCATGTAACGTGCTGAGAGTGGTAGATCTAACTCATGGTTCCAAGTTAGAAACTATTTTCTAATATATTAGCCTAAAAGAATGTGTATTATCCTTGTAAATAGTTTTGGTGATTTTGTGTTTATGGGTAATAGATCCTCAGCTAATTCCTGTTACTTACAAACTGAACTTTGGCTATGTCTGTCCTCTAGAGTTCTTAAATATAAAGTTATTATTTTAATATATTTATATTTGTAAACTGGAACCTTTTATTTTCATAGGGATTTGTAACTGGAGGAAAAGATGGCATAGTAGCTCTTTGGGATGACTCCTTTGAAAGATGTCTCAAGACCTATGCTATAAAAAGAGCTGCTTTGGCCCCAGGATCTAAAGGTGATTTGAGATTTAGTTTATTTTTTTTAGAAAAATAGATTAATTGTTCATTAATATGCTTGACTACTGAGATGGAATACATGGATTATATTTTTTCCTTCTTTACGTGATGGACATCACAGTTAAATGGGAGAAGTCACTTAACTTGATTCCACAACTATTAATGTTCTTTCAAAAATCTATTTTCTGTGATATACATGATAAAATATTAGTCAAGGACAGTATTATTAGTATTAATTTTTAACATTTATAATTTTCCAAGAATATTTTATCAGTCAGGAATTTATTTTCAGACTTGGCACTTTTGTGACTTCGGTGTGTTTTCCTCCTGCCTCCATAGCCTCACAGGCCTTCTTTCCTTTGCCTTTTACTGCTTTCTTCCCCAGAACACTATGCCCCCTCTTTCTGACTCCAGGCCTTTCTTCATGCTATTACTTCTGCCTAGAATTTGTTCTTCTTTCCTCCTACCCACTCCATTTACCTAACCACGTGCCCAGTTTTCAAATCTCAAACACTATCTTATCCTTTCCTTCCCCCTAAAACGGATAAAAACCCCTTGCTATACGCTCCTTTTCCACTATGCTCCATACGTGAGCTCACTGTACACTCTGTAAGGGACAGACCATGGGTCTGTATCATGTTTACCATTATGTTACTGAAATCTAGCTTAGAATATTGTTAAGAACTCTAAGTGGAACAGGAAGTAGCTGAGGGACTAATCTAAGTGGTAAAGAAGTAGTTGTCAGGTTGGTCATAGGGGATCTGAGGTGGAATAGAATGCTATACATGTGCTTATTTTGAGATTAATAAATGAGGGAGATGCAGTGCATTATAATACTTAAAAAACAGAGGAAAAAAACCTTGTAATGTGATTTCATTGTCAAAATAACATCATTGAGGGGCTGGGGATTTAGCTCAGCGGCAAAAGCGCCTGCCTGGCAAGCGCAAGGTC
>NW_004955438.1:11286417-11289333 GCF_000276665.1 Chinchilla lanigera | reverse complement strand
AGATGTACATTTCTTCAGTGTATTATATTTTTCTGAAAAGTATGGAGGAAAATCAGTAAACACTATAAAACAGGTAAGTGTGAGGTAGGATTTATCCTGATGAGAACTTGTCCTCATGCAATTATTCCAACCACCACTTTAAAGTACACCAAAGGGTATACATAGGTCTAAGCATCACCTGTGCATTTGATGCTCTATTATATTACTGATATTGCAGTATTCTGATATATTGAGGAGATCATGTATGTAAGTGACAAAATGTATGAAATTAAGGGTATCTTATTGATTTCTTTGAAATAAAGAGATAATGGAGTTTAATATGTTTATAATCTCTTGGAAAATGAATGGATGATGAAAATAAAGAAATGAGCTAGGTAAGGTGGTGCACGCCTGTAATCCCAGCACTCGGGAGGCTGAGGCAGGAGGATCTTCTCAAGTTCGAGACCAGCCTGGGCTACAAAGTGAGCTCAAGACCAGCCTGAGCTGAATAGTGAGACCCTGTCTCAAAACGACAAAAAAAAACCCAAAGAGATGATGGTGTTTAATGTGTTTATAATGTCTTGGAAAATATTATCATCAGTACTCTTTTACAGTTGAATCCAGAGATAGGATTATTAAAAATCACACAGTTTCATAAGCCTGAGAAAATATTTGGAAATCATAAGTGACATCTATTAAGAGAAAAACTTTAGACAAAATACATTTGGCAGAGTTTATTTGAGCATTCAGACAATAATGAATTAAGTAACACTCAACACCAGAAGAGGTTCAGGGAGATCTGCAGCAGCATGGACGGTGAGCTGGATGTAGAAGACAGATCTTTGATTGGTTACAGTGAAAAAAAACCTTAACTAGAGATAGTTGGCCATTTCTGATTGGTAAATTATAAGTATCTGGTTTCATTTTACTACTTAATCGGGGCTTGTTTCCTTACACAAAAATGCAACGTGCCAGAGATATAGCTCAGCAACATAAGTCCCTGCTTGGCAATTGCAAGGTCCTGAGTTTGATTCCCAGTACCAAAAAAAAAAAAAATTCAAAGTACAGGAGCTGTCTCACCCTAATAACCTCCCAAGTAAAATCGTTATTAATACATCTTGTTTTTCCTCTTTTGTGGATGTGAGTGTGTGTATGTTTGTGTTTATGGTGCTGGGGATTGAACCCAAAGCTTCAGCTTCAGTGGATGCTCTGCCACTGAGCCACACCCTGGGCCTATTCTTTCTTTTTTTTTTTTTCTTTTACAGTTTTTGAGACAGAGTCTCGCTATATAGTTCAGGCTAGCCATGAACACTATGTAACTTAGGCTGGTCTTGAAATCAAAGCAGTCCTCCTGCCTCAGCCTCAGCCTCAGGCTCCCATTTGCTGTGAGTACAGGAGTGTGCATCATCCTCTTATTTTTTTTGTATTCATTATAAGTTTAAGATTTCAGTGTTTTTAATCACCTTGACATCAGAAACAAGATGAGGTACCAGGCCTCACTATTATCATTCAACCTTGTGGGTAAAACCTTAGGCAATCAAGTAAACAAGTCAACAAAAGATGTAAGCATTTGAAGTAAATGGACAGTAGTGGAATTTCCAGATACAGCAGTGTTATACTGTACGTTGGATAACAAGAGAATAATGAGAATAACCTGAAGAATTACTAGAACTAAGGAGCTCTGTAATATGATCAGATACAAAAATCAATAGTATTTCTGTATAATGGTAACAAGAGTTTGGAAAATATGATTTTAAAATGCTGCTCACACCAAAAAACTATACAGCAGCAGGAATTTTATAGTTAAAATATGCAGTGTCTATGGTAAGAAAACTGTAAGATTTTACTTAAAGCTATGAAGACCTAAATAAATTATAAATTCAATGACAATCCAAACCTTAATGAGATTTCCATAAATTTAGGGGAAATTTTTTTTTGTTTTTGCTTTTTTGAGACAGGACCTCACTATGTAGTCCAGGCTGGCCTCGAACTCACAGCAGTCCTCCTGCCTTAGCCTCCCAAGTTCTGGGATTAAGGTGTGTGCCATCATGCCTGGCTCCTAAGAAAAAATTTTTTTAAATCATCTACAGTAGAATATAAGAATAGCCAAAAAAATCTTTGAGATCAACATGTTGGAAATAAAGATATTATAAAATTATAGTAATTAAAAATGTGAGTGTATATACTTATCAGAAATATTATTATATATTTACTTTTTTAAAATGTAAAGTGCTATAGCATCACTGTCTGTAGATCAGTTTTGGTATCCATCCTTATGGAATTAAATCTTCCAATCCATGAGCATGGTATAGCTCTCTGGATCTCTTTTTTCACCAAGGTTTGGTGGTTTTCAGTGTACAAGTCCTATACTAATTTTGTTAAATTCTAAGTGCTTTATTCTTTTTGGTGTTATTATAAATAGAATAGTTTTATTAAATTTGTTTTCAGATTGTTGATTGCTAGTATATATAACTATGTGATTGATTTTGAACATATAGTAGGACATTATCTTACATATAGTAGGACATCAAACTTGCTGACCTCATTAGTTCTAATAGTTTTGGGCTGGGGATTTAGCTCAGCAGCACAGCGCCTGCCCGGCAAGTGCAAGGGCGTGAGTTTGATTCCCGGTTCCAGAAAAAAAAAATTAATAGTTTTATAATGTTTTCTTTAGGATTTTTTTCTTTAGGATTTTCTACATAAAAGATCATGTCATCTGTAAACAGAAATAGTTTTAGTTCCTCATGTCCAATCTAGATGCCTGTTAACTTCTTTTCCTGGTCTAGTTGCCTTTTTTGTAGGAATTATAACATTTATTAAAATAATGCTATGGGTTAACAGAAAGAGCAAAGAGCCAAAGAATTAAAATGCAAGCTATATCGAACGGGGAGCCTCGGGCGGGGAGTGCCCGTCTTCGGACCGGCGACTCACTCCCAG
>NW_004955438.1:11244521-11284807 GCF_000276665.1 Chinchilla lanigera | reverse complement strand
GATAACCATTGATAATTTCCTACCATTTTGTCTGTAATTTGCTAAGTCCCCCCTATTATTATGTTATCCTTCTTTTATTCTTTAAAATAAAAAATAAAAATAAAAAAATAAAATAAAATGCAAGCTATGTAAAATCCCAACTAAGACCCAAAATTGTCTAATGTATTCATTCACTAGCTAACAAAAAGCCCAAAAGGACAAGACACCCAGTATAACAAAGTACTGCACAACAGTTTTGCAAAGTTATCTCCACTAGAATTTCCAGTACAGTGTTGAATACGTGGTGGAAACACACATCCTTATCTTGTTTCTGATCTAACAGGGAAAGCATTTGGCTTTCCCTATTAAATATAATGTTAATTGTGGGGTTTTTGTAGATGCTCCTTGTTAGGTTAAGGGATTACCCTTTTGTTCTCAGTTTGTTTCCTTGCACGTTTCTTGAGTGGGGAGGGACTGTGTCTGTTGAGAGAATGTGTTTTTTTTGTTTTTCATTCTGCTGGTAATGGGATACTACATTGATTTTTGGATGTGAGAATCTTGCATTCCTGAAAATGGTGTATAATTGTTTTTATATGCGTTGTATTTGATTTGCTATTATCTTATAGAGGATTTTAGCATGATGTTTATAAGGGATATTGGTCTATAGATTTCTTGTAATGTCTTTGATCTTGGTATCAGGGTAATAATGGCTGTCTAAAATGATTTGGAAAGTACTGTATCCCCTCTTGTTTCTTGTCTTTCACCTTGACCTCACCCAACTGTTAAATTCCTTTAGTTGCTGGCTAATTGTTCTATTGTTTTAAACATTTTCCTGAGGTACAAATTACTTCACAGACCGCACTGCGCAATCAAATTTAGGATCCTTAGAAGGGAGTTTTTTAGGGTAGTACTTTAGGTTGCTTCTGACCTCAGGCAGGCTATTTCTGAGATTTCCTGATTCCCCTGGATAAACTAGCTTTGTAGTTTAGATTTATGTGTTATATTAGTCTACCATTCTCTTCCCAGGTACTTTTCATTATAACCTCCACTGTTTTTGAGAGCATTCTTGGGCAGGAATTTTTCCACTCTACTGTAAATAAAGGTAATTTGTTTAACAGGAGATGAGGATATGTCTTTCTGGCTGCCCTTCCCTGTAGGTAAAATCTCTGCAGAGGACTCTGGAGTTGAAAGTAAGGGTAGTGGGACGTTTCTCTGAGTATTGCAGGCTTTACGAAGCTGAATGCTTGGTAGGGGGAGCAGCGGCTGTAGTCTCAGGTCTCCTTAGCTTGCGCTTCAATGGCACTGCTCCCAAGGTCGAGTTTCCCTCTGGAACGGGGATTGGGAAAGAGGAGAAAGCATCTGCTTGTTAGCTGTATTCAGGAAGATTTTAGACATCACCAGGGGCAGCTGGGGGCAGGATAGTCCTCCAGTTGGAAACTGGGGAGACAGCCAGGTTCTCCTGGTTGTGTCAGTCCAGCATGAAGTTGCCATTTAGATGAATTGGTAGAAGGACGAGGGACTGGATCTTAGTTTAAATATCATAGACTCTGTGCTAACTAAATTTTAGCATATTTTCTTCAATGTGTGTTCCTTCCTTTGCTTTACCTCCATAAAAACATTTCCAGACTTTAAATGATTCATGGTTTAATTTTTTCATCAGTTTCACAGGTGAGCAGGACTGTGGAGTGCTTCATTGTGCCATGCATATATTTTTAGGTTGAATTGATCCTAACTGTGTTTTCTTTATAGGGACATATGGAAGGAGAGGTGTGGGGTTTGGCTACACATCCTTATCTACCCATTTGTGCTACTGTAAGTGATGATAAAACCTTACGGATATGGGATCTCTCACCTAGTCATTGTATGTTGGCTGTCCGGAAACTAAAAAAGGGTAAGAGGCTCTCAGATTTGAGCACAGATTATCACAATTTTCTAACCTTCATACATGTAGGAAACCAATAGTAGACACATAAAAGACTTTAAGTATTTTGAAATGTTTACTTAATATCTACTTATTCATGATGCTACATAAGGAAAATTAATTATAAACAATCCTTCTGGGACCTCCCATGATCATGCCTTGACTGAGCCAATTTTCAATGAGACCTTGGAAGAAAGACTATATATAGGAAGTAAAGAGAAACTAAGCTTTTCTCCCTTTGTGAATGAGCTATACATAATTCAGGGCTGGAAACTAAGAAAGATGGCTTTAACTTTAAAAGAGGTAGCAACAGTGGGGAAAGGCTATTTTAGGATGAAACAGAATTGGGTGCACGTGTAAGAGGCAGATGAAACTATTAGTGAAGCAAAGTTACTGTTAACCTAGGGTCGATGAGGCTGTCCAGACAGCTTTGAATTTCTCAGTAAAGTAGGAATGTTACAAAATTAGGGAGTCTAACAGGAGGAATTCCAACGGGGCATGCCGAGAACACTTGCTGTAAGAAATGTGATATAGTCAACAGACAAGGAAAGGGTTGTCTAGCAGAGTAAAGGCCAACTTGAAATTAAGGAACATGAATGTATAATTCATTCAGTTAATTTAATTTTACTTATTTCTATTGACTTAAAACATAGAATTATTCTCTTTTAGGATTACTGTTCAGTGTTTAACATGTACACTTAAAAATTTTTGAAGTTAATCATAATCCATAGAATACTTGAACACTTGAATTCTGGTCACTGCCTTCCCTGTTTTTAGTTATTGATGCCCAGCATTTTTATTTTCTGTTTTTCCCCCTCCTATAGCCCCCTTCAGTTGGCATTATTATTATTATTGCTTTATGCAGTTAGTATTTGTTCAGGTTTGTCTCCACTTACACATTTCTTTGTTCAGCATTTCTTCTTGCATCTGAGACTCTTTTTCTGGTATCATTTTTCTTTCCTAAAATATAGCCTTAGAGTTTTCCAGATAAAAATTTGTTGAAAATTCCTTCAGCTCCGTTCTCATGGAGACCCTTCTCACTCCTTCCCCCACCTTTCCTCCAACCACCCTCATCCCTAAAAGAACTTCCCCTTTTTACTTCTATTAGGACATGTTTCTAGTACCTAATAATTACATTCATTATAGGGAATTGGTACATGTACATCACACATTTCAATTCCTTTCTTTTTACCCCTTCCATCTACCCACCCCCTTTATTTTTCCAGCATTAGATTCATTTATTTATTTTGTAAAACCTTATAAAATTAATTATCATGTACAGAGATTGAAAACCAGACTAATAGGCCAAAAAACATACAAAACATGTTAAGACAATTGTACTAAGTCAAGGTACACTTTTAGATACATTGTCTGCACTGGATTATATAGCTTTTTGTTTTCCTTTTCTTTCTTCCTGTTATCTGTCTTTTATTTAATATGTATTGAGCTTTTCGTAAAAGAGAAACCATGTGATATTTAAGCTTGTGTATCTGATTTCATTTAACCTTATGTTCTCATAGTGCATCCATTTTCCTACAAATGAATCAAGCTTATCTTTCTTTATGGTAGAGTAGTATTCTGTTGTATATAAGTACCATACTTTTTATCCATTCATCTGTTGATGGACACATGGGCTGTTTCCAAAATTTAGGTATTATGAATTGCGCTGCTATAAATATGGGTATGCGTACATTACTGTGATATGATGTCTTTAATTTTTTTGGGAATATACCTAGAAGGGGAATAGCTGAGTCAAATGGAATTTCTATTTTTAGTTTTTTGAGGAATATCCATAGTGGTTTCCATAGTGGTTGTATCAGTTTATAGTCCTACCAACAATGGAGAAGGGTTCTTCCCATAGCTTTAATTACTGGTTGACTTTTTGATGCTAGCCATTCTTTATGGAGTGAGATGGAATCTCAGTGTTATTTTAATTTACATTTCTTGAATGGCCAGTGATATTGAACATTTTTTTCATGTATTCTTGGCTGTTTGTACTTCCTCATCTGAGAAATATCTATTCATTTCAGATGCCCATTTTTTAATTGGGGGATCTATTTGTTTTTTAATTCTTTTTATATTCTAGTTATTAATCCTTTGCCTGAGGAGTAGCTATAAATTTTTCCCATTCTGTAGGTTATCTCTTCACTCTGTTAGTGTTTCTTTTGCTGTGCGGAAACTTTTTAATTTAATGTGACCCCATTTGTTGATTGTTGATATTGTTTCTTAGGCAACTAGGGTATCCAATTACTTTTCTCTCATTGAGACAAAGTACCCAGTTCCCAAAATTAAGGGAGGAAGGTTTATTTAGCTCACAGGCTGTGGAGGTTTCAGTCTATAATCAGCTGGCTCCAAGGCAGGGTGGCTCATGGCAGAGGGCAACAGTTCAAGGTGGCAGAAGATACCAAAAGCAACAAGAGTAAAAGAGAGGAGCAAGCCTCTTTTCCTCCCCTATATTGTGTGCAGGCTATCTGCCCTAGGATGGGTATAGCACTCACAACCCCAGTCCTAGCGCTGAGACAATAAACCAGTCACAAACTCTAGATTCAGCTGCCTCTGAAAAGCACCACCCATGATCACATGAGGCTTTTTGGGGGACATCCAGAAACAAACTATAACATTGATTTTGTTCAGAAAGTCTTTCTCTACCCCTATGTCTTCAAGAGTTTTACCTATTTTGACTTCCAGCAGATTGCTTCTGTTTTAGTCTTTAGATCTTTGATACATTTTGATTTTAGTTTAGTGCACAATGAGAGATATGAGTCTAAGTTCAACCTTTTTATGGATAGCCAGTTTTCCCAGCACCATTTGTTAGAGAGGCTATCTTTCCTCCACCAAAGGTATTTGGCCTCTCTGCCAAAAATACCATAGCTGAGTATGCCTGGAGTTGTTTCTGTATCTTCTGTTCCATTTATTAAAAAACACAAGTGTGTGGTTTTTTTGCCAATACCATGCAATTTTTATCACTGTAACTTTGTAGTATACTTGAAGTCTGGGATTGTAATGCCCTCTACCTTGTCCTTGTTGCCCAGAATTGCTTTTACTATTCTGAGTCTCTTCTGTAGAACCCCTCCACCCTATTGAGACATGTTCTTGCTATGTTGCCCAAGTTCACCTCAATCTCCTTGGCTTAAGCAATCTTCATGCCACCAAGCCCAGTTTTTCTGACTTTCTCATCATCATATAATACTCTTCTCTTGTTAGATAGCCTCAAGGACATCTTTTAAATAACTTTTTTTCAGTAGAGACTGTGCCCTTATTATGATAAGCTATATTTATTTAAAAGAAAGCATTTCTAGTTTTTATTATGTTTAGATTTATGATTTATAGAAGGAATTTACTATTATGTTTGTTATGAATTGAATTGTGTCACTATATAAGATATGTTGAAGTACTAGTCTTCAATCTTTGGGAATGTACACTTATTTAGAAGTAGGGTTTTCACAGATCTAACCAATTTATGAATAAGTCACACTAGATTAGGATGGGCTGTAAATACAGTGACTGGTATTTTTTTTCAGTTAGCTTAATATTACTATTTTATTTGAATATCGTGCAACTTGGAACATAAAATAGAATGATTATTTTCTAGCAACCGTGGATGGTTTAATAGTTGAATCTGTAGAGAATGCTAACAGGCAACAGTTATGTAATTTTACACAGAAAATTTTAAATCAAAACCGTACATAATATGGTAGCATGACAGTCATGATGACATTTTTGTGACATACTTAAATGTCCATTTTGACATAGTATAGCTCTTTTAATCAGTCATCCCTATGTAATACATAAGAAGCTTTTTACCTAACTCACTGATCTTTAATGAGATGTCACTGAAAAAATTTGTGACATTGTCTGGACTGCTTAATGTCCAGGCATCTCTAAGTATGGTAGCGCATATATAGTATATACATCGCATAGAATTTTGTTATTATTACTGACTGGTGACCTGATGTTGGCCTGACATAAACCTCCTATCACAAGTGGAGCACAAAAGAAAGGCAAATGGCTGAATCTGAAAGATAAGGTCTATCACCATGAACAATCCCAGTTTTACATTTTAGAGGATGGTACACCAGAAAGGCATGAATACATTTAATACAGCATGAGATTAATAATGAATTGTCATACATGTGGGAAAAATCTTTGTTTCTTAACTTAGTTATGTACCAAGAGCATCTTTTGTGAGTAACCTTATTGTATTATTTCTGGAGAACTTAACCTTTTGCTGATGACCAGTTTACTGGGAGTATCTACCAAAAGGCTATGGAGACTTTTGGGGCTTCCCGTTAGTGACTGGTATTTCTATGTGGAGGCCATGTGAAGACACAGGGAGACGCATACACTGGAGGAACACAACATACTAATGAAGACAGAAATTGGAGTGATGTGTTTAAAAACCTGGCAGTTGCTGAAAACCACCTGGAGCTAGAGAGAGAAAGGCTTCTCCCCTAAAACTTCCATGAGGAACATAGCCCTGTCAATATCTTGCTTTTAGACCTTTCATCTTTAAAATTGTAAGAGAACAGATTTTTATAGCATCAACCACCCAATAACCACCCAATTTGTGGTAATTGGTTACAGTACCCCTAGGAAACCAGTAGAGTGTTTATATAACATCTATTCAAAAAGTCTTTGAACTAAAGGAAGAATTATTTTGACAGTATAAGCTGTCATCTCCATCAAACTTGAGAAGTAAATAAAGACTGTGTAACCCATGTTAAAAATTCAGTGCAGTAAATATGACTCTAGATACTTATGATTCAGAGATCAGATTTTTTAACTTGGAAGGTATGTAATTATATCATTGCTATTTGTATTGTGGAGTTTAAGTTAACATAAGTTGGAAAACTAGTACTATAATGAGTACAGTGAATATGTATCCCCTCAGGATTTCTAGTGTGATCTAAGCAGCCAGATTCAGGGTATATATTCTCTGCCCTCGGGGAAAATGTGGCTTTATTTTTCCAGTTGTTTGTACCCCTTTTATTTTTGATCTCTGAGAATTTTCTGTATTTTTCCATGAATTACACTTTTAAAGGATGCCTGTTATGGTAATCTTTGTTTAAATCCAGCTTCCCACCTGTTCTAGGTCTGCACCCAGCCAGCACAATAAGGGTTGAGGACACATGCAGCTGTGATGCTTGTTCTCACTGTGGTTCCGTCCCTCTGCTCTTCCCTGTGGCAGAATTCCTCAAAGTGCTTGCTGCTTGCTTCTCTCTGTGCTGAGCCTACAGTTGCTGCACCACCCACTCCTCTCAGGCTGTGCGCTGTATTTGTCTACTGAACCTGCTGCCAATCCCTTGGTCACTTTCTACCTTACCTCACATCAGTGTTGTTGATTGATCATTTCTTCTTTCTTTTGACTCTGGCACTGGCTTCTGTTTTGTGTCCTTTGCTGGCTCTCCCTTTTCTTCCTGCTCTCTTCACACAGGAACACTCCAGGGATCCTCTCAGTCTTGTTTTTTCATACATATACTTACGCTTTAGATCAGTCATTCTTCAGTCAGAAGACAGAGCCCATACTGTACCAGGGGAAATTTAATGAAAAGAATCACTAACTACTAAGAGGTGGTTGCCTACAAAAAAGACTGTAGAGGTACCCATCAGAGAAACCACCTTCTTGCTAGTGCTGAGGGAAAGCAAACAAAGAAAGGATGTGAAGAAGATTCAGACCCATTTGGAAGGGGTGTGTCTGCCGCCAGAAGACCCAGTCTGTGTGTGGTGAAGTCTAGGAAAAGGTGCAGGCCTCCGCAGAGCAGTGGGAATAGTCACCGGGTAAAGGAAAAGCTCGGCACAGGCTACAGACCAGAGATGAGTGGTCAGGACCGCTGCTCCGTGAAGAGTTCAACCTAGGGCAAAGGTCGCTGAACTGTGAGGACCTCTGCTGTGCTGGCACAGAATCTTGCCGAAGGTTACAGGTCAGGGCTGATTCACTAGAGCTGTTACTGTGATGCTGGAGAAACTTCCTGGAGGACTCAGGACTGCCACTGTGCAGAATGCGAGCAGACTCCTTCCTGCCCGTGCCCTGGTTCTGTGGGCAGAACAGCACAGTGCAAGGAGTCAACTCCTGGTTTAGCCTTGTAGTGTCTCTGCAGCACCATCTATTGTCAAAGCATAGTATCAGCCAGCTAGCAAAAGAAAATGGAACTGAAGTCCAAAGGATGACAAATTTGGAACTGAGGCAGTAAATGAACAACTGACACGATCTACTTCTTTGGCTGATTAGCATGTATGTGCTCCCTTCTACACACATTCAAACTCCAGTGCAACCACAGAGCTAACCTTATGCTTCTACCCAGAGGTGAGTTACCCTCGGAACAAGTGACCTTCCCACCTTTTCCCTAAAGAGAAGAGATACACGATCCCAACTTGTTATGTCCACTGCTAACTATATTAACTATTCTCAAACTTAGTCACAGTCTTACTTAATATTTTGTCTCCTTAAGACTAAATTGTTAAGTCAGTCTCCTGCAAACTTGTATAAAATGTTGAGAATAGGAAGAGAGAGACTAGTTAGTATGTCCTAAACAATATGTACTAAATGTATAGACAGGACAAGCATTTATGTAACTTATTATAGTCCTTGTTTCTTTAATTGATCATCAAACTGTAGTTGACATCTGTGACTTTCTTTTTCTGCTATCTATTCAGTAGTTTCCTAGTACTTAGCCAGAACCTCAGGTGGCTGGCATTATTAAGCCAATAGGGTAGCCTGGACTCTTATTACTGAATCTGAAATCTCAGTCTCTCCCCAGAAATATGGTTGCTGTCATTTTCCATTAAGCTTTATCATAGGTTACAGGCGAGCTAAGGGGCATCCCAGTGAGTCCAGACACAGTGCTCTTTGCCTTCACTGTCTAGCACTGACTTAGTTTCCCCTTTGTAATCCTGATGTTTCACTCCAGCTAGAACTATAATTCCTTCCTTCTCCTGTTGGTCCATGTGGCAGTCTCATCTTTGATTTTAGTAGATCCACTGTTTTGTCCTCTAGTAGAAGCATTCCCCTAGCTATTGGAAGCTAAGGCTACAAATCAACATTTTGGAAATTAAGGCTAGAAATCAACATCTTTCAGTTTCCAGGATGCAGAAATAAATTATGCAAATTAATTATTAAATTAATAGAAGAACTACCAAATAGAAGAATATATTAGATTAATAGATAGAACCCAGTTCCCTCTCTTAATGTTCAGACCTGTGTATTCTGGCTATCAGGTAGATAGCAACATATAATAGTTTGCGATTCAAAGCCTATGCACAGCTCATAAGATGGAACTCCAGTCTTTCAGGGTATTGTTTCCTAAATGGTAAATTAGTCTTCACTAAGCCATTCTAACTTTCTGTTAGCAGATTTTGCTGGGTAATGGAAGTATGTGATAAAACTAATTAACTCCATGGACATGAGTGTAATACTGTGTGGTCCTTACTATAAATTCCTTGATCAAAAGTGTGGACATCTGTGATGATGATTAAAACATCTTGTTTGTCCATGGGTAGGGTGCTATTGAAAGCTTTGTAGACAAGGAAGGCAGATCCAGAATCGTGTCTATTCCAGTGAGTATGAATCCTTGCCACCTGCACAGGGGAAGAAGTTCAATATAATCAACATGCCATCAGGTGGCTGACTGGTCCTCCTAGGAGATGGTGACATATCAGAGGTCTCATTGCTCTTTGCTGTTAATAGATCAGATGTTCAGCAATAATGGTAGCAAGGTCAGCCTTGTTAAGAATGCCGTATTTTGAATAGACTCTGTCCTTTTCAAAATGAGCCCACTGAGCTAATTGGCTAGGAAGAGAAGCTGATTTCCAGAGCATATCATTTTCCCATCGGATTATTAAGAACTTCTACTGTAGTGGATACCTTTGGACACAAAAGTCTTCACAGCCTGTGTCCTTTCTGAGAGTTTTATCCTTGCTTGTATTTTTCAGATTTCTTTGTCTGTAACCTTCCACTCCTGTTTCTTCCAATTCCCTAACTATTCATCTAAATCATTCGCAACTACAAATGCATCAGCATAAATCTGCATATCTGGTATCTTTTATAGCAGAGTAGAAGACCAAATGTACTGCTTAAAGTGCTGCCCACAGGGAGATTTTAACTTTACTTATGTCCTTCAGCATCACCCTGAAGTGAGGCTGTAGGCCTTTCGGGTGGATGACGACATATGCAGAAAAACTCTTCCTCAGTGAATTGGTCATAAGGAACACTCATGAGCCCAGAAGGATAGACTCAGAGAGGGGTGAAGCATTGCAGCAGGAATTATCAAAAAGATTTTGAGCCACCCTTCATGCACGTTACTTACAACTTCCAAATCTTTCCAAGCCTGGTCTTTTCTATTTTATGTCTACTTGCTGTTGCTGCTCTGTACACTCACTCTGTTGCTTGTTGTCATGTAACTTACAGTTTGTGATTGGAAGTTCAGGATACATAGTCATCTGATGATAACCTATAATTATGCATTTACTGTCTAACAAGGTCTCGTAGCAACCTAGAAGCTATTTCTCAAAAGGAAAATAATAATCTTTAAAGGAGAGCATGGATTTGCCCTTTAGTATGTGGTTCTTTAGTGTGATTCTTTTTGGGTAGAGTTCTAGAGGCTTCATACAGCATCCCTGTATATTACAGATAACTCTGGGCTTCATTGAATCAGTTGACTCTTCCCACAAGGAAGATCTTGCCTTCTTTTGCTCAGATGTTCATTGACAGCTGGAAGCCTTCTAAAATGACTGGGTAGATGGGTAGCAGAAACTTAATGAAATGTGGTGTATGTTACTTCCAAAACACTTCCCAAGCAGTTCTTCCTTCTGGTCATGGTAGGTGCAGGAAGGAGGTGCAGCAACTTATATTTTACCTTGGGTGGAATATCTTGACTCCCTGTCACAGGACACTAGGTGGTAAGTCCCTAAGTTTTTATGAGGATAGACCACCACTCTGGATTCATGTATATTACTAAGACATCTAAAGTACATCTAAAATCTACCTAATTTCAGTATAGACCCCACAGGCAAGTTTACATGATGTGGTAGATAGTCCCATTCCTGCGTATTTCAAGGTGGTATGCATTATTTTTACAATTCTCAGGCTTGAGATTTTGCTTCTGACTTACTGCTTTGGTAGAGATGGAAATTTCCAGAGGATTTCATCTACTTCTTCTTATCATAAGGACTCTACCCCCATGAAATATAGCACCAGCATGGAAGAATCTATCATTTGCAAGTACTTTAATTCAGGAATTGGGTGGGATCCACAAACCACCTAGAGCCACTCTGGTTCAAACTTGGCCTAAGACTTCATTCATAACATGATCACCATAAGCTCCCACTTTAGTAGAAAACAGCAGCATTTACTTTCCCCAGAGTTAGCATTAAAAAAAAAAAAAAAAGATAAATTCAGGGTCTGTGTGTAGTAATCCTTAAAAGTCTGGATTATTTCCTCTTCCCAGTCCATAGCCATTCTCCTAAGTGGCCACAGATCCCTTTGAAGATGATATACATGTGTGGCAATACTATGGCATCCTTCCTAAATAGAACCTAGACTTCCTCTCAGTTAAGAGGCTCTGAGTACATGGATTGGCTTTGGTCTGAAAGCTAGAAAGTGGAGAATCTGTGATTCTCAGTTGTGGAGATTTAAGTCATGTTTTTAGCTATTGTATCTGGAGCTTTTCCTATTGTGTAGTTAATTGGTAGCCTACCTGTTTCTGGAGAAATGAGCTTAAGTAATTAGCCAACAACAGAAATCCCCAAAGGCCAAAAAGTTCTGGTCATTAGTACATCCCTCCTGCCCTTTGCTGTAAAACTATGTACCTTGTGTTTGGTGATTAAGCTGCTACTTGGCTTCTGCTTCTCCAAGAATCCCACTGAACGAGGGATCCCACATCAGTAGCAACATCTCCTATGTTCATTCTTGCCCTACATAGATAGGATAACAACCTCAGAGTCTTCCGAGATACACGTTCTGTCCCCCTTAATGTATCTCTTGGTGCCTTAATGAAAGGACTGTTTTCTAGACTTTCTTGGGGGATGTAGTTGGTAGATGGGTATGAGGGTTGTATATGAAAAATCAACAACAGCCAGTCATGATAGCGCATGCCTTGGGAGGCTGAGAGGGGAGGATCACTGTGACTTCAAGGCCAACCTGGGCTACACAGTGAGTTCAAGGCCAGCCTCAGCTGCATGGAGAGACCCTGTCTCAAAAAGACAAGAAAAAAATACAAATGAATAATAATCTTACCTCCTTAAAATTTAGGGTGAAAAGAAACTAGGAACTAGAAGAGGAGGTAACTCCCTCCTTTATATTATGGGTTAGCCCATGAATCAAAGTTATCCTACCTCACTATATTATAAACAAAGTTTTGTTGGATCACAGCCATGTCCGTTCATTTGTGTACTGCCTAGGGCTGCCCTTGCAGCACAATAGCAGGGTTGAGTAGTTGTGACAGATTATGTGTCCCGAAAAGCTAAAAATATTTAAGTCTAGTCCTTTAAGAAAGAGTTTGCCCATCTCTGCCCTACAGGCTGCTTAGATTTGATCCAAGTTATAAATCTAGTGACCACAAGGAGTAGTTATGATGGTTCTTCAGAAAGATGGGCATGTGTTTGCGACCAACTGCCCTGACAATCAGACTTCTCAGATCCAAGGAAAGCAGGTTATGTGTGCTAAAAAATGAGACCCAGAATAACACAGAAGTTTGAGATTTCAGTTTTGTCTGAATCCAACCAGATGATCCCATTCAGTGCTATATTTTTTATATAAAAAGCATGATGAGGCTGTGTAATTCAACTAATGTTGTAAGTCTGCAATCCACACAGTTAAATTTGGGTTTAATTTTTAGTCACTATATGATACCAGGAGTCCTTTTAGACTTGCCATGGAATCTCACTCTCTCTCAGGCTACAACTTCATGCAGAGAGTTTAAGGGTTGAGCTGGTTTCCTTCTTTCTGTACATACTTCGTGCCTTCAGTAGAATCTACTGCACAACACTGTCCTACTAGTAATTGTTGTGATGAAGGGCAGAAGCCTGCTGGACTCCCAAGGAACTTACTTTAGCAGAAAATTCATCACCATCAACAGCAGGAAATAATTAGATTAATTGTGAAGCATATGCATACCTTGGATTACTAGTATTCTGTTTTGTCTTCGCAAGAATTCAACACCGTGCTCAAACACACAGGTTCCAAAATATTAAGTTTGAAAAGTAAGGGGCTGGGGATTTAGCTCAGCGGCAAAGCGCCTGCCTGGCAAGCGCAGGTCGTGAGTTCGGTTCCTGGTACCGGAGAAAAAACAAAAAAACAAAACAAAACAAAAAAAAAAGTTTGAAAAGTAATCATGAAAAAAGTGTAAAAGGGAGTTTTTGAGGGGTGTAGTAGTAGCAGCCACAGAAAGCAGCTAGTATCATCACCATGTACTAAGCTAAAATCAAAATGGGTTGATTATCTAAGTGTTAAAACAGAAACACTAAATCTACTGGAAGAGAAAATTGCTAGAAATCTTGAAGACAGGAATAGGCAGAGACCTCATGAGCAAAATCCAGACGGCATGGAAGATACTACAAAGAATCACCAAATGGGTTCTCTTATTAAAAAGGTTTTGCACAACAAAAGAAATCACCACCAGCGTAAAAAGAACCCACAGAGTAGGAAAAAATTATAGCCAGCTGTCCCTCAGACAAAGGACTTATATCTAAAACATAAATAATTGAAAAAAATCAGAACACCCAAATTGAAAGACCCAATCCAAAAATGGACATCTGAGATGAAAACACACTTCTCAAATGAAGAAGTAGACCAAATAAATATATGAAAAATGTTCAGTGTCATTGCTCATTTGAGAGATGCAAATTAAAATAACACTGAGATTCCATGTCACCCCAAGGAGAGTGGCTATCATAAAGACATCAGTGAGTAACAAATGCTGGAGGGGCTGTGGGGGAAAAGGAATCCTTCTCCACTGCCGGTGGGAGTGTAGACTGGTGCGACCACTATGGAAATCTATATGGAAACTTCTGAAAAAGCTAGGATTAGAGGTCCCAGTTGACCCAGCTATTCCTCTTCTGGGTATCTTGCCAGAAGAATTTAAAATATTGTATCAGTAATTTATGCACACCCATGTTTATAGCAGCACAATTTGTAATAGCTAATCTTGGAAACAATCCAAATGCCCATTAACTGAGGAATGGATAAAAAAGATGTATTTTTCTATGTTGGAGTACTATTTAGCCAAAAAGAAGGATAAACTGGAGACTTTTATAGGTAAATGGATGCAACTTGAGACCATACTTATAAGTGAAATAAACCAGATTTATATCTGTAAACATCATATTGTCTCCCTCCTGTGAGAAGCTGAAAGGGTAAATAAGATCCAAAATGTGCAATAGATACTGTGAAATGGGAAGAATCTGTTCACAAGGAAAGAGCAACTTGGATGGGGGAAAGGAGAAAAGAAAGAAGGTGAAAGGAAATATATATATCATACACACATATATATATACACATACACAAGATAGTTAAAATAGTTATAATACTAATTTCTATTCATTGAAAAGAAAGGTTTGTGCTAATATTGTTTGGACAATTTTTCATACCTATATATTGTACTTTGAGTAACTACTTCGAAGGTAACAATATGCAGTATATTAACCATTGTTACTCTACTATTTGGTTTTAAAATTTTGTTGTTTTTTCTCTTTAAAATGATTGTTTTTTGTCTTTTTGAGGCAGAGTCTCGCTATGCAGTTCAGGCTGGCTTTGAGCTCACTTTGTAGCCCAGGCTGGTCTCGAACTTGCAATGATCCTCCTGCCTGAGCCTCCCAAGTGCTGGGATTACAGGCGTGCACCACCACGCCCAGCTCTAACAGGTTTTTAAAAAAAAGAAAAAAAAAGCAGTAACTCGGACATTTCACACAGCACCCTTTTCACTGGGTCACTGTCTGGTTTCAGTTAACCACAGAATTCCTCCTGTGGAGACAGTTGCCTCTGAAGCTTTGGTGAGCGTTGTCCCTCCTAACTCATGGAACTCACGGAGTGCCCCGCAAATCAGGGCTCAGGGCAGGCCCCCTTCAGACCTCTCTCGGTCTGGTTACCGTGGTAGATTCGGAGGGTAACTCTTATGGACTTTCAGTGTTCTCCCTTCATAGGTTTTTCTTGCCTGTTACCTGGCCCGAAGGCCACTCTCCTAGGTTTTGATGGCGGTTATCTGTTTCTGTTTCACCCATAGAAACCACAGGAAGGCATTCTTTTTCTCTCCTGGCTCCTGTCACTGCACTGTTTTCTGATTTGGTCATAGAACTAAGGTTCACTCCCTTGTCCCTTCTCTGCTAGGCATTGCTGGGTGTCTCCTCCCTCAGTTGGCGGCCACCCACAGTCATGGGTAGGGTGCTAACTGTTCCACGTACCACACTCCCATCGTATGTGGGAGAAACAGGGAGATGATGTTGATGATGTTGGCAGAGCCTTCTCGCCCTCCCTGTGGCATCTCACTGCCTGCTGGCTCTGGGTACAGGAACGGTGGAACATGCAATGAAATTTTACCCCATTCTGATGGAGGCTTCTGTGAGGCCTAGTTTGGAGTAGTTTAACTTCACCATGCCCAGTAGGGAGGATGGCTTGTCTGTGCATTTATTTAATACACCGGGCTGTCTTTGGGGCTAGCTTGCTCCCTCCTCAGTCAGCCAGGATTTTAGTCCGGCTGGGCTGTCTTTTTGTTTATTGTTCAGTGTCGGACTCCATCTTTCGCCCAGCCTCAGAGTAGCTGCTTTCCTTCAGTACCCAAGCATGGGTATTCACTGTTGCTAGTTTTCCCCCATGTCTCTCTCACTCAGTTATCCTGTTGTCAGATTTTTAAAACATATTTCAAAGCATGTTTATATAAATCTGGCCTTATTTCTTAAATTTCTGACTTGTTCGATAAAATCTAATGTAGCACTCCCTCTCGTTTCCCAAGAACACTTCTGCTTATGTCAGTGACTTTTTTTTAAGACAAGATCTCACTATGTGGCTGGCCTTAAACTCACTTTGTAGCCCAGGCTGGCCTCAACTCACCTGCACCACCATGCCTGGCTGTCAGTGACTTTTTTGTGTTAATTAATATCTCTCATTCTTTTTCATCACATACTTTCTTTCACAATTAATTGGAGTTACTCACTTTTGGTAAATTGAGAAATGAATTCGGGCTTTTCTGTTTGTTGTGGGGTATTTTGTTTTTTGGCAGGGGGATTTTTGAGACAGGGTGGCACTATGTAGTCCATGCTAGCCTTGAACTCACTATGTAGCCCAGGTTAGCCTCGAACTCATGATTATCTCCTGCCTTAGAACTCGCCCCTGAGGGCTGGGATTATAAGCGTGTGCCACCATGCCTGGCCAAGATGAGTTTGTTTTTATACTTCGCTAGAATTCTATACTTGAATTTTCATAGAAAACTTGGTCTATATCTTTTCCTTTTTAATTTTTGTTTTATTTTGAGACAGGGTCTCTTTATGTAGCCTGGGCTGGCCTTGAACTCTAGATCCTTCTGCCTCAGCCTTCCGGGGCATGCATCACCATGCCCAGTTCATTTGCATCATTTGACTCCTTTTTACATTGACTTGAGGCCATAATAAATACAGGCTTCCTCTTTGAAATTAAAGGTCCTTTAAGCTTATACTTTAAAAACTAGTTGAAAGAATTACCTGATATATGTTATCTTTCTCTTTCAGGTGGGAGGTGTTGCTGTTTTTCTCCTGATGGAAAAGCTTTAGCTGTAGGTCTCAATGATGGAAGTTTCTTAATGGCAAATGCAGATACTCTAGAGGACCTTGTATCTTTTCATCACAGAAAGGATATTATTTCTGATATTCAATTTTCACCTGGTAAAATAACATTGAAATTGTATTTGATTATTAACTTTGGTCTGGCAATGAGTGATTTTTTTAACAACTTACTTTAGCTCAGAATTTTATTTTTTAACTAGAGGAGGCCATATGGTGAGAGATAAAACTCCTGTATTTGATTGGTGCAGATATCTTGCTTAGTGCTAATTCTTATGTCACTGCATATTCCATATGAATTGGACCAGGGCATTTCTCTAAGCCTCAGTGTTTTTATTTGTAACATAAAAAGGACTAGATGACTGTTTTTACAATATTTTTAATAGGCTTTGAAATTGTATTAATTTTACTCTAACAACTTTCTCATATATATTATCTACTAGTAAACCTACTATAACATAGGAATTACTAATGTTAGGGCAAAATTTACTTCTGCTGATTTAATTTCCTTTTTTCCTAAATTTAGAGGGTATCTTAAATATGATGTGCATCTAAATTACAGTGTATGTAATTTTTGGTAACCTGCTCTCTGCTGAACTAATTTGTTATGGTAAAATATACTCCATTTTCTTAATTATATACTTTAAAATGTGTTATTTGACATTTAATACATCTCTTTTTCTATAACTTATCAAACACCTAAGATTTCTCCAAAAATCTATTAAGAAAATTAACCCTACTTGCAGAGTATAAAAAAAATTCCCATAAGTACAAAATACTAAGCAAATACATTCCTTTTGTAGGTTCTGGGAAATATCTGGCTGTGGCCTCCCATGACAGCTTTATAGATATATACAACGTAATGAATAGTAAGCGGGTAGGAATATGTAAAGGCGCGACCAGTTACATAACGCATATTGATTGGGATATTAGAGGTAAGACTTAATATTTGAGAAAAGTTTCATTTGACTTAATGTAGTTTTGGATATTTTGGGGAGGGTTGTTGTTGTTTTAGTTTTCTGAGACAAGATCTTACTATTTTAGTCCAAGCCAGGCTGGCCTTGAACTTCAAATCTTCCTGCCTCAGCATCCAGAGTGCTGGGATTATAGGAGTGCAACAGCATATCCAGCAGTGTAGCTGTTAAAAACTTCAGTATGATTTAACAGGTTCACAAGCCTTGTGAAAAACAAGCATTGCTCTATTATTTTCATTGCTAAATTATTTTCCACTGCTTTATTTTACATCGAACATTGGTCTACAAAGTGAATTCAAGGCCAGCCTGAACTGCATAGTGAGTCCTTGTCTCAAAAAAAAAAACAAAAAAAAATTAATCCATGAATGAATTACTTATAAGCAAGTTAAGAAAGTATAATGCTGTCAGTATACATTGACTCCAGAATAAAATGATTTTTATATTTAAACTTAGTTTTTCCCATAAAATGTAAACATTATACTAATGATATATTATTCATATTTTTGTATTTCTATATTATTTTAAGGAAAGCTTTTACAGGTCAACACTGGTGCTAAAGAACAGTTATTCTTTGAAGCTCCTAGAGGGAGAAGACAAACCATCCCCAGTGTGGAGGTAGGAAGAGACTGGTGCTTAGAGTAGTGTTTATATAAACGTGAGAGGAGTTAGAAAACTGGTACCTATGTCCATCATTTACTTACTTAAGAAGCTTGTGCTGATCATATTACTCAGATTATGGCTTTTCTTTGGATGAGTCTATTTTACTGGGCTAGAATGTATAGATCAATAAAGGAAGAGACATTGCTTGAAGAAGTGAAATAAATCACTAGTAGCTATGCTTGAATCACTTTCTTCAAAGCACGGAAGCACCCACTGACAAATAGAAAACTTGACATCTAATTTGAAGTACTGCACATCTGCCACATCGTTTGGAATCCATATACCTAAGATGCTTGTTAGAAAATTCCTACTTAAAAAAAAAAAAAAAGAAAAATTGTGTTTAGTTTTGTGCCTGACAGTAGTAATTTCGTTGGCATCTAAGAAAAGATGTTTACCAAGTTTAACATGAAATGGCTTAATAAAGGGAGGGACTCTAAGTAAAAGTTAATTTGGTTGAGTTTTGTTGTCAATTTATATGTTACAAACTTAGAACAGTTTTTTCTCTTTTTTAGGTGGAAAAAATTAGTTGGGCATCATGGACCAGTGTGCTTGGTGTATGCTGTGAGGGAATTTGGCCAGTCACTGGAGAAGTCACAGATGTAACTGCCTCTTGCCTCACCAGTGACAAAATGGTCCTAGCTACAGGAGATGATTTGGGATTTGTGAAGTTATTTAGATACCCTGCTAAAGTATGTTTTTCTCCCTAACTTTTCTAATAATCATAATTACAAAAATAGTTAAAGTTTTGTATTTGAAATGAGTGGTATTTTGAGGGTGACTAATAGAAGTGTATCTATTACTGTAATAAAGTTTGTAAATTCAAACATTCACTGTATATTTGGATCATACATCATAGTACATACATAACATGCAGTGTTGTACCATGAAAGGTTCAGAATTGTTTCCATTCTTGGCATCATATTTATACTTGTGCCTAGAATATTTATTCTAATGTATGATCCCATGCCTTAAGTTAAATATTATATTGTACAGTGTTTTTCAGTACTGAGTAATGTAAATACCCCCTTTTAAAAGAAACATTCCTTTTATCCTCCAATATTAGCTTAAATAGTCTCACTATTTTCACTAAATATGCACATTAAGTGTAAATACAAACTTTTTTATAGACATTGCTCTTAAATGTAAAATGTTTTAACCATTAAATACAAAACACTTATACATCTATAAAATTAAAATAGACAAAATTGACTTTCTGTGATGAATGGTATTTTTGCTGAAATCAACTGTACAGATTCTTTGGAGTTCTGTGTACCCCACTGCATTGCTTGACTACTCAATTCCTTTACACTTTCTTCTATTCAAACTACTACAGAACAACACAAAAATATCACATCCATATGTCTTTATTTTAACTGTCACAAATTAAGTTATATATTATAATCTGGCACCAACATGAACCTAAATATGAAATAGGATACCAAAATCCTATTATGGTGTTCAGTTGTGGTCATTTTAAGTAACTGCCCATATCGTAATATTTTTATATCTGCACTGAAGTAAAAACAGGAATCTCAGACACTCAAGAAAATATTCTGCAGATCCTGTTTTAGATACATAGAAGTGGTAGAACCTTCGTTGACAAGAATGTGTTCCACTAAAACTTTATCAGTCAAAACTTCACTTTCAGGATTACAGATCATATAAATCCCTTAGAAACAGGTGAATCTAGGATACTGGTCTACAGATTCCTTACTCTCTTCATTATAGCAAGAATCATTCAGTCTTAGAAAAACTACATTTTACAGTATTTTGATGACAGTCCCACTCCCTTTTATTGTCTTTTTCCCAGGGAATGTTCTGATTTTACTATTCAGTATGTTTTGTTTTCTCAAGGCATCTTATTTTAATCCCCTTAAAAAATGTCCTCTAGGGGGCCGGGAATTTAGCTCAGTGGCACAGCGCCTGCCTGGCAAGCGCGAGGTCGTGAGTTTGATTCCCGGTACCAGAAACAAAACAAAACAAAACAAAATGTCCTCTAGAACCTGCTCATATTACATTGGTCTGAAATTTACTTATGTAACTTGGTAATGCTGATGTTCTAGATGTAAAATTTGCCAACATCTGTAACTTAAGAGTTGTGTGGTTTTGTTTTTTTTTTTTTTTTTTTTTTAATATTGAAAAGGTATATACAGGGCTAGGAATATGGCTCATTGGTCAAGTGCTTGCTAAGCATTTGTGAGGTCCTGGATTGATCCTCCATATCACACATATACACAAAATGGAAGATTCATCCCCAAGTGTAGTCTTACACACAAAAGCACTAATGACTTAGGAGGAAAGATATTTCATACCTGAAAACAATGGATAATTTTGTTACCACAGCCATGCTGTGCACAGGATTTATATACGTTTTCAGCTGTTATGTTTCCAGCAATAACATATGTGCATAACATTGTTTTTAATACATGCACACTATTCTATAGATGTACACTGCAGTTAACTCTTATTCTACTGAATACTTAAGATATTTTAATTTTCTCACTACCATAAGTGAATATTATGGTAAATATTTTTTGCACACATAGCAGTTTGTTAGCATGCAGAATGCCAAGTTGGTTTCTAAAGGAGTTAATGAATATCAAGCAATGTAGAAACTGTTAAATTTATTATATTCTTACCAGGTTTTGTAAGTGGTATTTTTTTATTCTAGCAAATTTCAGCATTTTCTTGAAGTTTTTATACATGTTACACTCGGGAATAACTAATTTCTAATGAGATATATATATATATATATATAAAATCAGGAATCAAACTCAGAACCTCATGCTTGCCAGGCAGGTTCTGTGCCACTGAGCTCTGTCCCCGGCTCTGATGATATTTTAAGAAAGAAAACATAACTAAAATAGAATTCATTTAATTTTATAACATAAATTTTCAAATAATGAAATTTCTCAGAAAGAGTTTGGCTTTTTTATTTTTAGGGAAAATTTGGAAAATTTAAGAGGTATGTGGCCCATAGTACACATGTCACCAATGTTCGCTGGACTTATGACGACAGCATGTTGGTTACCCTGGGAGGTGCAGATATGTCTTTAATGGTATGGACGAATGAAATAGAGAGCTATCGAGAGAAAAGGACTTGTGAAAGCGAAGAATCTGATACAGATTCTGAAGAAGATGGAGGTCTGTCATTTTAAAACATTTAAACAAAATCGTAGAAAAAATTAGCACAGCTGATTTAAACTGCAAAAGTTTAAAAAGTAGTAATAATGTTTGAGTAATTGTAATGTTAATTGGACACCAAAATTGGTTTTGTGACTCAAGAATAACAGGTTGGCATGTATTGATGATTTAGATATTCTTCATCTATAAATGTAAGATAATCATATTTTTAAAAGAGCTGTTACAATTTATTGAATGTTATATTTTAAAATAATGTTGATGTTTTCTTAAGATACCAGTAATACCAGTTCATTATGGAAAATACATTTTTTTTGGTCTTTTTGAGACAAGGTCTCACTATGCAGTTCAGGCTGGCCTTGAACTCATTTTGTAACCCAGGCTGTTCTCGAACTCACAATGATCCTCCTACCTCAGCCTCCCAAGTGCTGGGATTTCAGGCATGCACCACCATGCCCGACTTGGAAAATACATTTTGCAATAAAAAATAAACATAGTATCTATCATTCAGCCACTCAGAAGTTAACTTGTTAACATTTGGGATATATCCTAAGGTATATGTATATTTAGGAATACGTAAGACTTTTTAATAAAAAATTGGATTTTTGGATAGCTTTACACATGGCTAATATATAATTTTTTAACAAGAGAACCATATTAAATTATTTTTTAGTTTTTACCTCTTAAGATAGTTCAAAAACATCATTACATATCACTAAATGCTCTTCTGTATAATTTTTACCGGGTGCATCTTATTTCATAATTTGAGAATAATGCAATCTATTTCATATTGTTGGACATCCCCATATCAAATTTATAAGATCATAATTAATCTTTTCCATTTCATTTAAATATTAACTTTTATATTTTGATGGTAGGGTATGACAGTGATGTTACCAGGGAGAATGAAATCAGCTACACCATCAGAGCCTTATCAACAAATATTCGCCCGATGTTTGGAATCAAGCCTCATTTGCAACAGAAAGAACCCTCAGTTGATGAGAGGTAATAATCAAACTTAAAATGAGGTGAAGAAAAAGATATTGACATTAATGATTAAAAGTTTTCTTTGAATGGATTTACCACAAAAACTAAGTAACAATGGTATTTTTGCTTTATACAGTTCCAAGCAACTCTTAGAAAACATGCTGGTCCTCAAATATTTTTTGTGATAATACTGTTACATGCATAATTTAGGGAATGTTACATACACATACAGTTGATATGGTTGAAGTAACCTTACTTGCTAACTTTCGTGAGTATATTTGATGGAGTTTGGGAAGAAAGTAAAATCTGAATTCAGTGCCTTTTAAGAAGCCTATGAGCAGAGGCTTGATTCAGTTGTTAAAAGATCTCTCTATCCATGTGCCCTTCATCGAGGATAGACCATCATTTCAAAATTGTCTCTAACAGGATGGCTGAAGTACATCTTACCTTTAATAGCACTTTTAGTCTTGATTTGTAATTATCAAATCAGAAATACATAGATATGCATAGCAATTTTAGGAGGAGAGAACTTTTAATAAAGTCCCAGAGCTAGATCACAGATCAAGAGAGAAACTGTGGACCTGATGCTTTTAAAATCCAACATGGAAAACAGTTAAGAGGCTTATGGAAGCTGGCAGTGTAGCTCATTGGTAGAGCACTCGCCTAGCGTGTGTGAGGCCCTGAGTTCTGTTCCCAGAACTGCAGAACAGACAAACAGCAAAAACAAAAAGGAGGCATATGGCATGTACTTGGGAAGCACACACGTTTTAAGAAACCACACAGGACAGATTATCCAAAAACAGTAGCAAGAGATGAAGAGGGAAGAAGTGGCCGCAGCCGTGAGTCTGTGGCCGGCCAGGATGGGGAGACGTGATTGTAAGAAGCCGGTACGGGCGTCTACGGAAAAGCTGGACACGCAACCTGTGCATGTAATATTGAAGCTTGGGTTGCACCTCAGTGATGGTCACGAGGACAGCTATGGACGGTGACCAACTTACTGACCCGAATGTTGCCAGGGGAGTTAGGAATGAACGGTGCGGTTTTGCGGTCTCCTCAGGCCTGTTTCAGGTGCCCCGTTTGCTGACAGGAGACCTCAGATAACTGCACGGGGAGGTCCCCTAGAGAAGATGGCTCCAGAGTGGTCATCTGTTTTGTTATGTGCAGAGGCAAGGTATAAAATACTTTTTAGGAGACTTGATCGTACTGTAGTGTGAACACTTGCACAGAACTCCAGGTTGAAGCAGCTTGGTAGAAGGCAGCATCATGTAGTGCCAAGGACATGGATTTTGGAGACAAACAAATGGGCTAAAATATCACTTTTATAATTTACTGCTTGGGTGACCGTGAGTAATTATTCATTCTTTCTGAACCTCATTTTCCTCAGTGGCAAACTGAGCATTATAATTCCTAATTTATAGATTATTTTGAAATGAAAATGAAATACTGTGCATTGAGAAGTAAGATAGGTCTTGACCCAGTGACATCCCTCCTTTAGAGTGAAATACAGAATAAGCTGAGGAGGTAGCCAGTAAAATAGTGAAACACTACTTCTGAAATTTAATATTCAGAAAGTAACAAGTACTACTTGTCATCTATGCTGTTAGCTTGCCTTTTTAGCAGCTAAGTTTTTCAAAATTATTTTGATTGTTTTCAGTTGTTTTACAATATTAGTTCTGCTTAATCCTTTTGAAAATGCTAAAGCAGATGCCGTTAATGTGGCTCAGAAGAGTCTTCCTTTTACCAGGCAAGGTGGCGCACGCCTGTAATTCCAAGGCTGTAATCGGAAGGCTGAGGCAGGAGGATCGCTGCAAGTTCAAGAGCAGCCTGGGCTACAAAGTGAACTCAAGGCCAGCCTGAACTGCACAGCGAGTCTCTGTCTCAGAAAAAAAAAAGAAAATCTTCCTTTTTTACAAAGTGATAGAATTAAAGGAAATTTAAAAATGGGTTTATTTTTCTCAATTTTGAGTATATTACTGAGGAGACAAAGTAGTATAAATTGGTTTTGTATTTTAAATAAGATTTTTTGTCATCAAGTGTAAGAAAGATGCCCTGTGTGGTGGCACACACCTGTAATCCCAGCATTTGGGAGGCTGAGGCAGGAGAATCACCATGAGTTTGAGGCCAGCCTGGGCTACATACTGAGCTCAAGACCAGCTAGACTACAGAGTGAGACCCTGTCTCAAAAACCAAAAAAAAAAAAAAAAAAAAAGTGAGAAAGACATAAGATTTTGTAAACAAAACAAATACTTACCAAATATCTACTTTTTAAAGTGTTTCTCATGAAAAAAATGTGTTTTGTGGCAATTGGTAACTACACTTTTTGGTTAGTATTTTTGTAGATGTTTGTCTCAGACAATTTCAGTAATTTTGTTTTTCTCAATAAATGTTTTTATAGCAAGTCTTATATATCTAAGAGTAAATTTCCAAATAGTTTTAATAAAAATATTCAAAACAATGTGACATAAAATTTAGGTGCTTTGTATTTCCTTAGAATGCTGTTGATACACGGTGCATTTACTCTGCTTATAAACTGCTGTATTTCCTTCTTCATGATCAGTTTTCATGTTTCTCTTTTTTCCCTTTATTCCTTTCAAAGGCAAGGAGTAGTAAGGTATGTTTCTTTAAGGAATATATTTCAATATTTAATATTCTATTTTGATCTTTATAGCATATATTTGTACATGTTTGCAATACATAAGGTTCACGTCCTTGTAAGGAATTGGCACATGTACATGAGACGTCTTACTCCTTTCTTCATCCCCTTTCCCTTCTTAGAAATATCTGCTCCCTGCTTCCTAGCATCTATCTTATCTTGCTCTTTATTTATACTTTGGGTTTCTCATGTAAGAGAAGCCCTGCAATATTTAAGCCTGTGTGTCTGATTTATTTCACTTAACATTATGGTGTGAAAGTGCAGACATTTTGCTACACATGACTCAAGTTCGTCTTGCTTTATGGCAGAGTAGTACTCCATTGTTTGTGAAATATAGTATTTTAAAGTATTTTTTCCTAGAAAAGTTTTAAATACATTTCTCAAGAATCAGAAAATGAAATATGACAAATCTAACTAAAGAGTTGGAATTTTGGGTATAATACATGGTTGCTGTTATGAAAATCTTCATTATTTGGTTTTTTAATGACCTTTTATGAACTACTTACATTCTAGATAATTTTAATTTTTCCTTTCAGGGGATCATAAAAACAAGCTTGGCCACACATATTTATAAGTGAAATATCAGTTTATAGATCTTTTACCATCATGTAATAGACTTTTTCACATAGTGATTCACTTAAAAACATTAAAGCAGCGTAATTATGGTATTTGTGTGTTCAGTGAAAGGACATGGGTAAGACAGACTCTTGGGATACTTTTATAGCTGCCTGTAGTGACATGAACATGTCTACAGAGAGTTCCAAAACGAGGCAGCGTGGAAATGGATAGTCAATTTTAGAAGTAAAAAAGTTGACATTAGCTAAATGCTGAGAGATGAGGATAAATATAAGTGGATTTGAAACCAGATAGTGCAGAAACTCAAATAGTAGGCATCACCGGATATATTTGACAGCAGGAAGTCATTATCTGTGAACTTTATCGTGTATATTAAGCAGGGTACTGTGTGCAAAGAGAAGTGCAGAGTGTGATACAGCTTCTAAAGAGACCCACGTAATCTTACACTAACTGAAATAAAGCGTCCAGATCGAGTCTCACACTGAGAGGTTCTTCACTGCTGATCTCTGCATTAAAAAGGACACTGCCAGTTTACTGTGGTGTAGAGGAAGAAGTAATGTAGATGAAAGAAAGCTGGGAGGTCTCTTCATAGATGATGTTTTATTAATGTCTTAAATGTATAGTTTGTTGTAATCTTTTCCCCTTTTTTCTTCTCTCTCTCTCTCTTTTTTTTTTGTCTGCTGCTGAAAAGAGGTTCCAGGTAATCTTTACTGTGTTTACAAAACCTAATTTTGTATTTTAGCATCTTTTATATTTACCATTAATGAGCTAACTTACTTGGTGTTATTTACCTGTACTCACATTTTACTACATTTTTTCCCCTTTGTAGTTAGTATCCTGAAATGAATTGCACCTTAATCATTGGGCGTATACTATATAAGTAACTGTATTGCTAAAACTTTATCCATTCATCTTGTATAGTTTTATATAAGCTGTATACTTTTACTTTAAGCAGTAATATACCTTATGTATATGATCCTTACAAAAGTTAAAATATATTTGTTATATAGAATTGTACAGATAAAAATTACTTGTTTACTATGAGTTACAGTTAGTAGAAGGCACTAACACTGAGTAAAGTTACCACAACAATTAATTTAGAATAAAAGCCCAAGTTTCTATCATTCTTTGAAATAGCCTGATGAGAAATATTTTCATGTTAAATATAAATTCAGTTCTATTTTTAGGTATGGACATTGAAAACATACATGAAGTGTGAAACCAAAATTAATGGCATAAACAGAAAATGTATTTATATATTTAAATACATTTACTTTTTATGACATCAGTCATGCTTACATATTCTACATATTGTTTCATATTACAAGTGAAAAATCACATTTGTTTTATATTGCACATTAAAGATAAAACACTTTTTAATAAATGTATAATGACACTAATTTTAAAACAGAAATATATTGTATGGCTTTAATTTTAGGAGACGTAGTCATAAATGTTGGAGCTCTCAATAAAAAGTTAATTTGTATCATTTCCTGATTTAGTTGATACAAATTAAATATTAACTAAAAATCTAGAGGGAAGTTGATGCATGATTGGTTTATCTTCAGGTTTCAAATTTATTAAATATTTGAATAATGGTTATTCAAGATGGAAACAGTAAACCAGTAGATTTTTAGAGAAGTGCCTCCACATTTAAATGATCCAAAATGTGAACTCTATATGCCTATTAGGACATGAGATATTATAAATAGATTCTGAGCAGGTAAGAGAGGTCTAGATTTGAGAATTACCATGTAAGCATCATTGATAAATGTTTGGGTAAATAGAGGTGTCATTGAGGCAATATTAATAGTAATTACCTTTTACAGAGTACTGCCTTGTTTACAATGCTTTGTGACTATCAAATGTCTTCCTTGAGTAATTGTCCTATACCAATGCCACTAGGTAGAACTAGGGACTTCAGGAAGCAGAGAAAGTAAAGGTCATGAAAGAACAGGAAATGAGAACAAGTTTGAATGCACATGTAGATTATGTTGTCAATAGTATAAAGCTCATGGACATATTATCAAAACTGACTGTCAAGAAGACGAGGGGGCTGGGGATTTAGCTCAGTGGCACAGCGCCTGCCTGGCAAGCACAAAGTCGTGAGTTCGGTTCCCGGTACTGGAAAAAAAAAAAAAAAGATGTATTTACAGCTGCCATGTGCAGATGTTAGGTGCTTTAGAGCAATAATCCAGATTTTGTTGGTAGTGCATCCATCAAGTAATTTTTGAATATGTCAAACTAACATTTTTACATTTGTTTATAAATAATCTTCTCATGATCTATTTATATTGCAAAGCATATACCCAAAATTTACAAGTAAATTGAATAAAAGTTCTAGTACTGTATTTTCTACCGTTCTGCATCAGAAGCTATCAAGAGGCCAGGCGTGGTGGTGCACACCTGCAATCCCAGCACTCAGGAGGCTGAGGCAGGAGGACTACTGAGTTTCAGGCCAACCTGGGTTACAAAATGAGTTCAAGTCCAGCCTGAACTGCATAGTGATACCTTGTCTTCAAAAGACAAAAGAAAAAAGAAAAATCTCTCAAGAGGTAGAGGGTACAGAATGGGTTCCCTTTGGGGAAGCTGTGCGCTCCTTGGAGGGCAGGTCCTAAAGCCCGGTGAAGGCCCCGGGGATGCATGCCTGCCCTCCGCCCACCTCTCTGTTTCAGGCCGCCAGTGAGCAGAGCCCCACCACAGCCCGAGAAACTTCAAACAAACAATGTTGGCAAGAAGAAGAGACCCATAGAGGTAAAGAGACCCGCTCCTCAGCGTTACTAAAATGTACCCATGGTTCATTTGTGTCCTTAGTGTTCTTAAAATAATTGCATTAAGTAACTTGGTTGTTAAAATTAACTGCTTAACTCTTACTCAGTCTGAGTTTTGAATTGCTATCTTCTGTTTCCTTCAATTTTTTAAATGTGTATTTCTTTTTACTTTTCCCTAAGTAATAACCTCATTTCATCTGTAACACAGAGAACTTCTAAATGTGAACATCTGTGAATAATCTATTGCTTAGAGAAGCACAGGCACCTTGGCAGTGTTTCATACGTAGCAGGCTAAGTTTATAGGTTAAAACTTAAATACTTAAACTACATCAGGAACCCTTACCCCATATGATATATTTAATGTTTGAAGACTTTTTCGTCTGTCTTTCCTTCCAAACAAGAAACCTTCCACAATAACTGAGAAATAAGAAAATGTCTGCCTAGCATGGTGGTACATGTCTGCAATCCCAGCTCCTCAGGAGGCTGAGACAAGAGGATTATAAGCTCAAGGCCAGCCTGGAAAACCTAATGAGACCCTGTCTCAAAATAAAAAATAAAATAAAGGGCTGAGGATACAGCTCAGTGCTAGAGTACTTTTGGGTTTAACCCCCAGTACTGAAAAAGGAGGAGGAAGAGGAGAACAAAAGTTCCCCTGGGCATTTCATAAATCCAGGCATCAGCAATAAGTAGCAAACCCTGCCAAATGAGGCATGAATAAGGAGTAAAGCTGCAGGAGATGGGTATAGCTTCCTTTCCCATCACTCGCACAGAATCAATAAAGCTGGACACTTAAAGTTGCAGGGTTCTCTGCCAAAACTTTAGTGTGAGTTCTCAGAAACAACTTGGGAGTCTCCCAAGTACTTAAGCAGAGTTGGACATAATTTATTCTGAATTGTGTATGTAATGCAAATATTAGAAGTAACAATGAACATAAGTAGAAATTTTCTTCTTTTGGACACAAGAACTATCTCAATGTTTAAGACATTGACTCTTAAATCTAAAATTATTGGCATCAGATGACCTTGTGATTCCCTTTTCCTTTTTATAACTTTACATAGAAAAGTATGGAATGTGGAATGTTTTAGTGCCCAAAAAAGGTTACATAGAAAAATATATCTAGCTTAATTTGTGTTTAAAGTTTATAAAAAAAAAATCAAAAAGCATCCCCCATTTTAAAGACAATATTAGTGTATCACAGAACACTGGTGAACATTTAGACATGAGGAAAAATATAATTGTGTAATGGTTTTATCATTATTGTTACAGGACCTTGTGTTGGAACTTGTTTTTGGTTATCGAGGCAGAGACTGCAGGAATAATGTACACTATTTAAATGATGGTGATGATATAATTTATCACACTGCATCCGTTGGAATTCTTCACAATGTTGCTACAGGTAGGAAACACTAATTCTCCACAGTCCCATGCACAGTTTTTAAATTATAATTTTTTAAATAGCTTCTTAAAGCTCTTAGTTAAAACTGTAATATTTAAATATGGTCCAGAATTTTAAATACTTCATATTGCAGTACTTTCTGGTAATATCAGTGTTCAGAGAGTATGATATAGCAGAAAAATATTTCATAATGCAAATTACTCATAGATCTCTATTAAAAGTAAAGATTTACTGTACATTAGTACCAAGTTTTATTGTAAAACCACTTATACCTTAAATTCTGTTTTCCCGTAACCTCATGCGAACGGATGGTTTGGGTAGTGGTCCCTGCCAGTGAATCAAAGTTGCACAGTGGATAAGTGATTACTGAGGTGGGGGTCATTTTTACTGCGGTTAGAAAGCCAAGGAAGAAAGCTACTTACCTGAGGCGCTAGTAATGATACTTTGTTTGATAGAAGAAGGTGAGAAAAAATTTCTTGATGTCATTTAATTGGCTTGTTGCAGAGCAAATGAAGTTCTCTTCATATTTGATGGCCAATCTCAGTGATGTTAGGATTCTGATTTGGAGTTGTTTTATTATATATAAGTGCAAATTTCACTGAAAAGTTAGTGAAATCTGAAAGTTAGAACCAAAACCCAAGATTACCTAGGCCAAACGTTCTGGCTTTTCTTCTGATAGTTCTGCTCAGAATGAATAAAGAGTCGATTGATTGTGTGAATCATAATCCCTTTCCCCTGGTTAGTATAGTCTTCCTGCTTTCCTAAAAAAGAATTAACCAGGATCATGTGAAACCAGTGGTAATTTTTCACTTAATAATGTGGACCATTTAAAAAGCATTCCTTTGGGAAAAAATCTTGTGCAGTTTCACCTATCCTTTAAGAGAATAGGGAAGAGTAAAATAAGTCAAACAAGAAAGGAATAAATATGTAAATAAAGTCATGTTTATACCTATAATTTTGTTTTGTTTTGTTTTTTGAGACAAGGTCTTGCTGCGTTTGCAGTCTAGGCTGGCCTCAAACCCTGCACTTGCCTAAACCTCCCAAGTGCTGGGAGTGCAAGTATGCACCAGCCATTTAAGTTATTTAAAATTAATCACTTTTCTAATAGTAGGGTGTTAAAAGAGAGGGCAGAGGAAGACTAGGCACTTGCTTCAGTTCTCAGTACTTGGTTTCTCACCAGTTTAGGGATACATTACCATGTTCATAATAGGAAATCCAGTTCATTTGTTCATTCATTCATTTATTCATTCATTTATTTAAAAAAAATAAAATTTCAGAACAATAGGAGAGTAATAATGATTAATACATTGTGTAGTGTTATCTTTAAATTAGTTACTCAGAGTACAAGATATTGGCATTTAATTCTCCAAACAATATTAGCACAAACCTTTCTTTTCAATGGAGTTCGTTTATTTTTGAGACAGGTGTCATTATGTATGTTTCAGATTGGCTTTGAACTCAATGTATAGCCCAAGTTGGCATCAGATCTGCAGCAATCCTTCTGCCTCAGCCTTTCCAGTGCTGAGAGGATGGTACCACCATACCCAGTAGGAAATCTGAGTCTGTTGGTTAATTTTTCACTAATTCATCCACCAACCCCAGTTAATCATTTGCTCCTTTATCTGGCTCCTGGGATCTTTGTGGCACTTGGTAGGCTCAGCCTTGTATTACATTATCTATTCCTTTCAAGGCTCTGCCCCTTTAAAACTGTGGATTCTTTTCTGTCCTTGAGATGGTATGCCCAGAGTAAGGGTTTAAAAATATGCACTGAATAAATGAGTGAGTAGTTTATTGCACTAGCTAAGTGCATTTGGCTGTCACATCTTAAAATTTTCAAACTCAGTTTTCAAATTCTTTCTTTACAGGGACTCAGAGCTTTTATCAGGAACACAATGATGATATTCTGTGCCTCACTGTAAATCAGCACCCCAAATTTATCAACATAGTGGCAACTGGCCAAGTAGGTATGTTTCTGTATTTTAAAAAGAAACAATTTGAAGCATTTGTTTTGTTAAAATAAATTCAATATTATGGGGAAATATTAAAATATAATTATGGATTTTTAAAAGCTGATTTGTGTGTAAAGCATACACTCAGTTATGCCATATGATTTGCTTCTAAACCTTTCTCTTACTTGTCTGAGTTAGACTAATTTAAAATAAAGTATTGTATAATGATTGACAGAGTTGAGATTAGTACTTTATGTTTAGCCTGTTTGCAGTAAATTCTTTGAAAGTGAAGTCTTGATTCGCTCCAGAGAGAGGAGGCCTATGTCCTGAAGGAGTAAAGACCACATCACCTAAGCACCTGGCTCTGTGCCGCTTGGATCATAGTTAATTGCTCTGTAAATTTGTATCACATAAATGTATTTACTGAGTACACTTACTGCACGCCTGCCACGTGCAAGGCTCTACTCTTGGCGTTGGGGATACAGACAGTCTGCAACAAGACAAAATCCTTATTAGTGAAATGTATATTCTGTGAATAAATTTGTAAGGAGATATCGTTCTCTCTTTGCTTCTTTTCTTTCTCCTCTCTGGTTAAGCAATTTTACTTAGGTCAGTGCTCTAGGTTTCTTTTAGTTAAGAATTGTCATGGTCGTAGATTAATCCCTCAGAAACTTGGCCCTTTTTCCACTTCTTTCGCTTTATATTGAAAGGCGTCAGTACAGAGAATATGGAACAGCTAACTATTTTCCCTCTGCCTTGCCAAGGCAGACTCTAGCAGCACAGAGGTGAATTTTGGATCCTATATGTAGCCCTGTGGTTTGCCCTATTTATATCTTTCTACAAAATGGACAACAAAAGTGCTTCGCTGATAACTAATGGAATGTAAGATGAGTTCAAGAGAAGACCAGTGAATGAAGAGGTGCATTTTTTCCTCTAAACTTAAAAAGGGAACTGATCACTAGTTACTTTGCTGCCAAACTTCCTTAATATTCCCCAGGCACACAACATTGTTTAAATTGCTTAAGATCGTTTTTGTTTTTAAAAAATCATACAGATCATAGAGGAATTGAAATACTTGGTTTTGTGATATTTTAGCCAGTTACATATAGACTTTATTTTTTCTTTGCTAGAATCTTGGAATCTCAGGATCAGACATAACCATTTTATCCAGTTCATCGTTATGTATTTGAACTCCACTACTATTTTATGCCTAATGAAGTAGTCTAGCCTCTCCCTAGTAACCACACTTATAAAGTAAAATAGTTCTTCCTATAGGACAAAAATGTTTCTCTCTGTGATTGTTACTTATTGGCCTTCATTCTTGGAGTGCCTGGAACATCTAATCATTTATGGCTGACTTTATATTCTAGTTTTAGAGACAACTGTCGTATTCTGAGTTTTATCTGGTACTTCTTTTAGAAGGCCCATGTTAGACATCTCCCACCCGTAACCTGGCAGTAGGACAGAAGAACAACAGATTACTTTCCATGAGGAAGAGTCCCCCTCTACAGTATCATGTTTTGGGTATTTGAAATTCCAAAATTGTCTACTGAGTCCTGAACCTACTTAGAGACCTGAGTCTGTTCTTACAGTTCCTCCTCCCCGTACTGGACTGCACAACCCATATGTGTGCCCTAGAGGGGTTGCCAAGGGTACCTGTTCATTGGAACTTCTCAATGAATGGCCTCAAACTTGAAGGATTCTCACTTTGTACCAGGTCTTCCAGATTATTACAGTAATGTACTCCTCGAGACAAGAACACTAAAAATTTTCATTTGCTAATTTTATCTTGACTGATAACTAAAATATTTAGTCCTGTAATGTTTCACTCTTCATCTGTACTTCCCAAACCTTGTTCAGGGACAGGCCTGATCTCTCTCATCAGCCAGTCTTCCTGTGAACAATTGCAAGCCCTCTTGCCATTTTGAGGCTGTCTGAGTAGCGTCAGTAATAAAAGCAGTATTTCTGGTCTGTGCAGCAGAGTCAAATGCTTTATTCTCTCTTCCCTCCTATTGCAGGCCGAGACATTATGGGCATATGTTATCAATATGTCCTTGAAATCATTTCATACAAATGTAAGGCTTGATCAATGCAAAAAACAATCCCCAATCTTGAATGGATTCCTGAATGTTTACTCCTTTCTTTCTCGTGACTTACTTTTCCAAGTTTTGTTAATAGATATTTCCACCACAGATACAATAAGCATTTTTCTTGGCAAACTTTGATTCATGTGGAGAAACATCAAAGAACTTTTTTCTTTTGACTTTGACAGCAGCCTTAGCAACCGTTGTCCTTCAGGAGGGTCTGATCTCATTCTTCCTCACAAACAGAGATGCACTGACACTCCGGAGAACCTATTTAACAATGCATTTTAGAACCAAAATAAGAGTCATATCAGTTTAAATCTTATCAATATTGTTTTAAAAGTTGTTATAATTAAATTTTCATGAAACTAATTAAGTGCTCACTTTGGCAGCACATATACTAAAATTGGAACTAATTAAATATAAAGAGAAACATTGAAAGGTCAAATATACAATGTTGAAATATATATAATTAAAATTTACTCAGTGTAGTAAAACTAATTTCATATGTTTTTAAATTACTTAAATTTTATGATAATTAGGTTTGCAAATTTTATTTGTAATATTTATGTTACATATGAATAATTATTTTTCTACTGTTTTTCTATTATAGGTGATTCAGCAGACATGTCAGGTAAGGAAAATTAAATATTATCTATTTTAGTTACATTGCTTGGTAATGATAGCCCAAATTTTTATAAACTAGTAAGATACTTGGGTATATCTTATTATTTACATCTGAGTCTATTATTTCTCTGTAGAAAGCTTGTTAATTTTTTAAAATGATGAACACATCATTTTAATGCCCTGATACTGAACTGAATCTGAGAAAATGTAGTTTTTAAAAATATCAATATGTCATAACCTTCTTACTGAGCCCATATGCTAAGCACTTTACATATATCACCTCATTTAATCATCAGAAGAATTCTTTGTAGTAGTTAAGGACTTACTAACATATAGCTGTAAAAGTAGAGGTGGATGGGGCCTGGGAGTCATCTTAGTACTTGGTAGAGTTCATGCATAGCATCTGAGAAACTGTGAGTTGACCTTCATGAAGTTGAAGTAGAAACTGTGAAGTTGACCTTCATTTAAATATATTTAAAATTTAAATATATTTCAATAAATATAATTATATACTTCATTAATTCAATGTAATACAAATCCCTTGTTCTTGGGTAGGAACAATCAATATAGTGAAAATGGACATACTTCCAAAATTGTTGTACAGGTTTAATGAAATCCCTATCAAAATACCACTAGTGTATATCACAGAATTAGAGAAAATAATCCTAAAATATATTTGGAACCAGAGGAGACCTAGAATAGAAAAAGCAATTCTGGGCAACAAAGGCAAGGCCAGAGGCAACATAATCCCTGACTTGAAATTATACTACAAAGCTACTGTGATAAAAACAGCACGATACTGGCAAAATACCAGACCCAAAGATCAGTGGAACACATCAGAAGATACAGAAACAACTCCAGACCTACTCAGCCACATTCTCTTTGACAAAGGTTCCAAGCACCTTCACTGGAAGAAAGATAGCCTCTTTAATAAATGATGCTGGAAAAACTGGCTTTCCACATGCTGAAGATTAAAACTAGGTGCATATCTTTTACCATATACTAAACTAAAATCAAATGGGTCAAAGATCTAAATATTAAAACAGAAAGACTAAATCTGCTAAAAGATAGGGTAGGTGGAACTCTTGAAGACATTGGTGTAGGCAAAGACTTTATGAACAAAAATCCTGATCGCACAGGAACTGTCACAAAGAATCAACAACTGGGATCTCATCTTATTAAAAAACTTTTGTACGGCAAAAGAAACCACCAACAGAATGAAGAGACAATCCACAGTGGAGGAAAATTTTTTGCCAGCTGTTCCTCAAAGAACTGCTATCTAGAATATAAAAGAACTCAAAAAAAAAAAAAAAATCAGGTCCCCCCTCAGATTTGAAGACCCAATCCAAAAATGGGCATCTGAAATGAATAGACACTTCCTCAGTTAAGAAGTAGAAAGGACAAATATATATACGAAAAAATGTGCAACATCACCAGTCCATTTGAGAGATGCAAATTAAAACAACACTGAAATTCTACCTCCAAAAAGAATGACTTTTATCAAGAAAACAACCATAAACAAATGCTGGCAGGGCTGTGGGGATAAAGGAAGCCACTGTTAGTGGGATTATAGACTGGTGAAACCACTGTGAAGATTCTTCAAAAAACTAAGACTAGAAGTTTCACTTGGCCCAGCTATGTATCTTCCCAAAAGAATTGAAAGCGTCATACCACAGCGATATATGCACATCCATGTTTATAGCAGCACAGTTTATAATAGTTAAATCTTGGAAACAGCCCAAATGCTCAGCTGATGAATGGATAAAGATGATGTGGAGTTTTGTTTTTTTTTTTAATACAGTGGAGTGCTACTCTGCCATAAAGAATAATCTTGAGACATTTTTAGCTAAGTGGATACACCTTAAGACCATACTCTTGAGTGAAATAAATTGGGGACACATGTTTAAACACCACATTGTTTCTGTGGTGTGAGAAATTGAAAGTGTAAATAAGGACCAAAATGTATAATAAATATTGAGAAATGGGAACAAAATATTCAAATGAGAAGGGGAACAAAAAAGGGGAGAAAGGGAAAGGAAAGAAAGGATGAAAAAAAGAATAGGTGGAAAAATGGAAACAAACCTTTTGTAAATAAGCAGAGGAAAAGTGGTCAAAGGGGGAGGGAGGACAATGGGGAAAAAAGAAGCAAGGTATGTCAAGCACAGGTACAAATTCCTTCTGATGAATTTTATCATTCTGTATATGAAATTTACCAAAAAAATGCTTTTAAATGCAAAAAAAATGTATTGCCTAAGAATAAAATCTTAGGTTAAGGCATATTTGCCTAGAATGTTCAATGACCTGAGTTCAACCCCTAGTACTACAAAGAAACAAATAAATATATTTTAAATTTATTTTTATATAGTATCAATTATTGTATTTGATCAGCAGATCATTTATACCTTTTAAAACAATTTTTTGTTATTTGGGTTGTACTTTTCTGAATGTGCATTCATGATTCTTAGGTATTATAATATCTAGACTTTTCAACTGTATTTTAAATTTATGTAATATAATAAGAAATAGTTTAGTGAGAAATAGTCTAATAAGAAAGCATTCTCCAGAGTTTTGTTTCTATTCCCTTTCCCTCCGTCAGGGTTGAGTGTGATTTTGTGCTTTGACTAAATAATTACAGATTTACTCAACACAGCAGGCACTATCCTTGCCCTTCTGGTTACACTTGAGAGCAGGGGTTTGCAAATCAATGCACACAGACAGTATCGGGCCTGTCACCAGCTTTTGTACAGTGCGCGAGAGAAGGATATGTGTATTAATTTAAATACTTGTTCAAAATCAAATGAAAAATGAAATTTCATGACTCAAGAAAAATACATGATAGCCGGGCATGGTGGCGCATGCTTGTAGCCCCAGCACTTGGGAGGCTGAGGCAGGAGGATCTTCATGAGTTCAAGGCCAACCTGGGCTACAAAGTGAGCTGAAGGTCAGCCTGAACTGCATAGCAAGACCCTGTCTCAAAAAGACAAAAAAAAAAAAAAAGAAAAGAAAAGAAAAATAGATGGAAGTCAAATTTCTGTGTCCATAAATATAGTTTTGTTTTGTTTTGTTTTTTCTGGACACAGCCATGCTCAGTAACATACTGTCTGTGATAGCTTTTGTGCTATGCTGGCCAAGTTAAGTAGATGCAGCAGAGATTGACTATGACACCATCATGACTTTGGATGGCTGCTTGGCTTACTACAAGTTACAGTAACACATCATAACTTCACAAGTTTTAAGTCCTGTGCATATTCCTATACCACAGCATTTTACCTTGTCTCCATGATGTCAAAACAAGGGGGCAAAAGAAAAATGAACTTTGAATGTCATACTTTTAAGACATAGTGAAGTAAGGATTATGTTGTCATCAAATGAGATGGTAAAACATTGCGTGTGTTATGGAATGACATTATAGTTGTGGTAAAAGAATATCATATATGTCAGGATTTTGTGTGTGTGATGTTAAGGACAAAACTCAGGGCCTCATGCATGCTAAGTACAGATTATCCCACTGAGATACATCCCCAGCCTTGGTTTGCTTTTTTGGTTTTTTTTCCCCCTCCGGTACCAGGAATCGAACTCACAACCTTGCGCTTGCCAGGCAGGTGCTGTGCCGCTGAGCCAAATCCCCAGCCCCGACATCCCCAGCCTTGTAGTAGCATTTCCACACTAAACTTCATCTGATTATTCCCAACATACAGGAAAGCAACAGCCTGAAAAATTAGAAACTTTGAATCAAAACCTCTTAATGACAGCAGAATTTCTTTACAAAAAAAAAGAGGGGATGAGGCATGGTGGTACACTCCTGCAATCCCAGCTGCTCAGGAGGATATGGCAGAAAGGTTACAGTTATGAGGCCAGCCTGGAAAACCTAGTGAAACCCTGACTCAAAACACAAAGAGCTGAGATGTACCTCAGAGGCATAGTACTTGCCTAGCATTCACAAGAGCCTGGAATCAATCCATAGTACTGCAAAGAAAAAAGAAAAAGAACATCGGACTCTAACCAAAGTAAGTGTGAGTAGCTTATTGTATAACCAGTCAAGAAAAGATACTTAGTAATGCTGAGTTAATTAAGTCACAAAGTTAACTAAATGATGTTTGATTGTAGTACATAAAGAAAGGTGTCCAGAGAAAATAAACTTTTTACCTGTTAGGCAAAAGAGTTGCTAAAAGACTTGAGGATATTAGAAACAGCATCAGAAGTCAGTTAAAAACAAGGCAAAAGAGTCTGATTGCTCCAATTAAAAGAGCACATTCTGAGACCTTAGTGTAAGATGCACACATGTACCTCACAGTACTGGGTCTAAGTTGTAGATTTTATCAACAATTTAGGTTACTTAAACAGGATCTGTGTCAGTTTGCTGGAATATGACCACATTGAAGACACGACTCTTTTTAATGACTTATCCAGAACACGTGTCCATTCTATAAAACAACTGCATCCAACTTAGCAGGAATTCATATGACAAAGCAGTATTTCCTTGTTGTTTGTTCACTTTAACAAGAGTGAACAAAACAAAAAGGAAATACTGCTTTGTCAGAAAAAAAGGAATTTCTGCAGAGCCATCAATCAAATGTGAAAAATTCACAAAATTCAAAACCGCTTACAGTTTTCTTTGTTGTGTCCCTGAGGTGTTAGAGAGTACACCAAGGATAAGCAGCTGGAAAGCCTGTTTCAGAGAACGCCTGGGTCTTTTGATGCCCATAATAGAGCCCTCATTCTGGTGCTGATAATGCACTTATGCGTGCAGTCCCAGACTCAGATATTTTGGATAGTTTATACTTGAAGATAAACAGGACGCCCTCCTTAGTATTAACAGACATTTGACCCCACATAAAAATTGGAGCAGATGTCGATATGCTCATTATGATTAAGAAGGTATTGACGCTATGGAAGAAGCTCTGAGAGTAGATTTGGATGTTCTACAGAGACCATGTCCACCAATATTAATAGTGCCTGCTCGGTGTGTAATGGCTACAACAATCCTGGAGAGGACAGAAGGCCTGTCAGTCCACAAGCAAGCTATGACCGTTATCAAAGAAAAGACTGAGGAAAAGGGAGTAAGTTGGAGCCCAAAGTAGTCACAGATACACGAGGCTGAATTTGAGAGGAAACTGAAGAGGACTGAGAGAGAAAATGCAGACATGAATGGAGATGATGATACAGGAGACGTGGAAGCCAACGCTGAAGATCGACTTTCTGGGCAACAGAGTTCAATGTGAGGAACATGAAGCAGCCCTCTGGCTATGAGCCCTAGACTTGAAAGTTTGCCAGTAGTATTGAAAGTGTCAAAGCTGAATTTTATTTCCAAGGATTTATGAGAACATTCAGATAGTAAGAAAGGATCAGAATCACTGAACAGAATATTCAAAACTTCTTGGAAAATGCTAAAAAAAAAATTAAGACTCTAGCCCGCAGGAAAATGAGGAAGCACAGCTAATGGCATAGAAAAGCTATTCACTGAAATTGTAGCAGAAAATTCCACTTCTGAGGAATGAGATAAATATCCAGGTACTAGAGGCATTTAGAATCCCAAATACACATGTCCAGAAACCACCTCTGTGGCACATATCATAGTCAAATTTCCAAAAATTCAGAGCAAAGAATATTAAAAGCTGTTACATGTACCAACTTACCACAAGGAATGTGAACATTGTATACCACACATAGGTACTAACAAACTTTTTTAAAAAGCTGTTAGAAACACTTACAATGGCAAATCTATCATAATAACAGCATGTTTCTCAACAAAATCTCTAAAGACCATGGGGCTTAAAATTCCCTCTCTCTCTCTCTCTCTCTCTCTCTCTCTCTCTCTCTCTCTCT
>NW_004955438.1:11180842-11244421 GCF_000276665.1 Chinchilla lanigera | reverse complement strand
CACACACACACACAACACACACTTGCCGCCCTAAGATAATATATTCTGCAAAGCCATCTGTCAAAACTCAAAGTAGAAATACCTTGCAAAATAAGTATAAACTAAAGAAATTTATGACAATGAAGACAGCATTACAGAAAATACTTAGAAGATAATCACAAGCACAAAACCAAAGGAAAAACCATATCTCATGGGGAGAACAGATAAAAAAATGAGAATCGTGAATAAATCAAACACTGGAAAAATACAAAATGGCAGGAATTAGTACATACCTTTCAATAATAACACTTAATGTTAATAGCCAATTGAAAGACACAGACTAGCAGGTTGAAAATAAAAAATGACTGAATTATATGTTGCATGCAAGAAACACAGCTCACCTGGAAAGACATACTACACAGTTAAAGACTGAAAAAGGTACATCAGGCAGCTGGAATCTGAGAGTAAGCAGGAGTAGCTGTAACTTACATCTGATAAAACAGACTTCTAATTAGAATTAGTTAGAAGAGACAAAGCCATATTGGTAAAGGGAACCATTCACCAAGAAGAGGTGAAAAGTATAAATGTATACACACTGAGTGTTGGAGCACCCAGCTTCATAAAATAAACACTACTTGACATGAAAGGATATATTAGACTCCAGTACAGTCATAGTGGATGGTCACAGTACTTTAGGCCATAAAGGAAATCTTAATAAGTATAAAGAAATTAACTATCTTTTTATTGTTTTGTGTTGTTTTGTTTTATCTTCGTTGTTATTTCTTCTCTTTAAAATAGTGAGGTGTGGTGGTTCACACCTGTAATCCCAGCACTCAGGAGGCTGAGGCAGGGGGATCATTGTGAGTTCAAGGCCAATCTGGGTTAAAAAGTGAATTCAAGACCAGCCTGCACTGCATAGTGAGACCCTGTCTCAAAAAACAAAAATAAAATAAAATTTAAAAAGTACAAAGAAAAAACTGAAATAATCACATGCAACCTATCAGATCACAGTGAAATGAAAGCAGAAATCAAGAGCACATAAACCATAGTAAACAAATGCATGGAAATTTGAGTAATACACTTTTGAAAGATCAAATGGGCCATTGAAGGAATCAGGAGAATTTCTTAATTTCTAGAATCAAGCAATAATGGAAACAAGGTAACAGAATCTGTGGGGGGAAATAAAAGCAATTCTAAGAAGGAAATACAGTTGTGAGTGGCTACACTAGAAAAACAGCGTGATCCCAAATAAATAGTGATGCATCTCACAGTTCTAGGTCACCCATGACCTACCAAAATTGAACCAAGAAGATATAACAGATCTAAGTAGATCAGTAACCAGCAATAAGATTGAAACCATAATAAAAACTCTCCCAATAAGAAAAACCCAGCACCCTATGAATTTACTGCTGAAAAGAAAGAAAAAAAGAATTAACAACAATGCTCCTCAAACTTTCCCATCAAATAGAAAGAGAAGGAATGCTTCCAAATTTATTCCACAATGCCAACATTACCCTGGTACCAAAACCAGACAAAGACTCAACAACAAAAATTTAAAACTGCATTCCAGTATCCATAATGAGCATAGTTGCAAGAATTCTTAATATTCTTTTTTATTAGTACATATTTGTGATACATAATTCATGCATTCATCATGGAGAGTTGGTATGTGTACATAGCGCCTCTTAATCCTTTTTACTTTTCCTCTTCCCCTCCCATTTTCCTTCATCTCAAGATCCCCTTCCCATCTGCAAAAGGTCTATTTTCCTATTGTTGACCTCTGTTTTGCTCTTTATAATTTATGTTTCTCATATAATACAAACCATGCAATATTTAACATTTTTCATCTGACTTATCATCATGGTCTCAAGGTACATTCATTTTCTGACAAATTATACAAATTTATCCATTATTATAGTTGAATAGTACTGGGGTGTGTGTGTGAGAGAGAGAGAGTGTATGTGTGTGTGTGTGAGAGAGAGAGAGAGAGAGAGAGAGAGACAGAGAGAGAGAGATTTTCTTTATCCATTTGTCTGTTGATCCTATAGGCCACTTCCAAGATTTAGCTATTGGAGTTATACTGCTATGAACATGGGTATGCCTGTATCACTGAAATATGATGGCTTTAACTATTTAAGGAAGATAGATACCCAGTAAGGGGATAGCTGAGTTGAATGGAATTACTGTTTTTAGTTTTTCAAGGCATCTGCATACTGATTTCCATAGTGGTTGTACTAGTTTACATTCTCACCAACAATGTAGAAGAATTCCTTTCCTTTTTTCCTGCTGCCTCACCAGCATTTGTTGTTGTTTCTAAAGTTCTTGATGATAGCCATTGTTTCTGGGCTAAGATAGACTCTCAGTGTTGTTTTAATGTGCATTTCTGTAATGGCCAAAGATGTTAAACATTTTTTCCATGAATTTATTGACCATTTGTACTTTTGAGAAGTATCCTTTCATGTCCATTGCCCGTTTGCTAGTGGGTCTTTCATTTGGGGGGGGTCTAATTTCTTGAGTTCTTTATGTATTCTCTATATTAGTCCTCTGTGTTTATTTTTGGTGTTATTTCTTGTGCATTTGTTGTTCTGTTCAGAAAGTCCTTGCCTCTGCCTATATTGTCAGGACTTTCACCTGTTTTATTTTCCAGCAGATTCAGTGTTTCCATTTTATTATCTAGGTCTTTGATCAGTTTTTATTTTATTTTAGTGCATAGTGAGAGACATGGGTCTGGATTTAATCTTCTGCATACAGATAACGAGTTTTCCCAGCAGCATTTTGCTAAAGAGGCTATCTTTCCTCAAGTGTATGTTTTTGGCTGCTTTGTCAAAGATCACATCACTAAATGTGCCTGTGGTTGCTTCTGTATCCTCTAGTTGGTTTCACTGACCCACATACTTGTTTTGATATAGTACCATCACTCTTTAATATAACTTAGAATCCAGGGTTGTGATGCTTCCTGCTTTGGATTTGGGGTTGTTCTTGTTTGTTTGGTTGGTTGACTGATTGGTTGGTTTTTTAGATCCTTGAAGTGCATCATTTGGTTATTTATTTAGGATCACACTGTTTTTCTAGCGTGGGCATTCAGAGCTACATGGCTGCTTTCATTGGGTTCTATAGGTTGTGGTACGTTGTAGTGGCATTATCATTTGATTCAGGGAACTGCTTTTTATTTGGTTACTGTTGTGACTCATTGATTACTGAAGAGTATATTCTTTAGTCTTCATGTGTTTACATAAATTCTATGGGTTTTTTCCACCAATTTCTAGTTTCATTGTATCGTGGTCTGCTAATATGCATGGGATTCTTAATTCTATTTTTATTTATTTAAGGAGGCTTTGTAGCCTAGTATGTGGTCCATTTTCGAGAAAGTTCCATGTGCTGCTAAGAAGAAAGTGTAGTCTATTGTTCTGTTGAATACTTTGTTAATATCTATTAAGTCCATTTGTTCAAAGGTGTGGTTCAAAGGGCTGAGGACACAGCTCAGTGGCACAGCACCTGCCTGGCAAGCACAAGGTCCGGAGTTTGATTCCCAGTACCAAAAAAAAAGAAAGAAAGAAAAGGTGTGGTTCAATTGTGATATTTTTTGTTGATTTTTACTAGTTGATCTATTTGATATTCAGATCCCCCATTCATGTTTATCTGATTGTTTAGATCCAATTTTTTTTTAAGAAATATGATACAACAGTATTTGGTGCATATATATTTACAATTGTTATCTCTTCCTATTGAATTATTCTTTTATTGGTATGTAGTAGCCTTATTTTATTATCATTTTGGTTGGTTCAGCTAGCTTTTTGTCTTCTTTGAGCTCATTAATAATTTTATTAAGTTCATTATCTGTTAGTGATATCATCTTGGAGCTTGATGAAAATCTTGTTGAACTGTTTTTTGTTTCCTTTATCACTTTCCACACCTTACTGTTTAGTTTTTTCTTTCTTTTCCATTGATGCCCACTGGGTTAGCTTTGGAGAGTTCAGAGGTTTTGGAGGCATTTTGTGCCTTGTTTTTGCATCTTTCTTTTTCATGTGTGTGTATGTGTTTTGAGGGTTGAGGATCAATTGGATTGGAAAGACTCTGTTGCCAGTATGGTGAGCTCTTTAGTTAGTCTCTGCTTCACATGATGTGATCTTGGCTTTGGTTGCTTTTTGGTCCTTATCTATCTCTCCCACTTAACTCAGTTTAATAGGATCAGACCCAGGCACTGTTGGAAGGAGAGCATCCGTAGTGGTTATGTCAACATCAGCAGACACAAACATACATCAATTATGGCACACTAACACTTGCTTTAACAATTTCATCCTTTTATCAGTGACCCATAAAAAAGGTAATACACTGCTATTGACAGGATGTGGTGGGTGGGAGAACAAAAGAGGAAGGGAAAGGGGAAGGGGGTAGATCAGAAAGATGGAGAAAAGAGAAATAACAACTGAAAGAAATGGCAGATTGAACTCTTGATATTACTTGATAGCTTCAGTAGAGAGCTAATGGAGAGAATATGTGGGAACAGAAGGAATGCAGAAGGGAAATGTAATTGGAGATTGAAGGAAGCTATGAAAAGGTCAGCATTGATTAGTATGCTTATATTTAGCTTGTGTTTGGATCACTTGCATTTAATTTTATTGAGGGCGGCCCTGACTTGTCCATGAAAGGTACTACAGATATTCCTTGTTTAATGACCTACCTGGTTAACAGCTGTTCAGACGAATGACCCACCATTCAGATTTACAACTCAGTTTGTACAGCTCTGTACGTAATGTTTATAGAGCCTCCGTGTCTTTCTCTTACCATTCACCGTGTTTATACAGCCCTGTAATTTTTGCTGAATGTACTGTAGTTTCATGCTGTTAGACATTACAGTACTGCCTATAAGAGTTATGCAAATAAAAGCAAAGTGAAGTTGGAGTTTCCTTTGACCATTTTCCTTTGACCATTTCTTTGTTCTGAATATTGTAATGCACATACTATATACAATTCTTCAGCAACCATAGATTTAACAGCCTACTCACAAGAATGTAACTTGGTCATTAAACAAGGAATGACCATACTTGGATTAAAGCACTGGTTAATTCTTTTTCTCCTCTGCATGTAAACAGAAACCTCCCATATATGTATAAGTTAAATGACAGAGGTGAGAAAGAGAGAAAATAAAAGAATAAAAAAGAAAAAGGTAAGAAGGAGGGAAAGAGAGAGCCAAGAAAAAAGGGAAGAGCTGGGTGTGGTGACGCATGCTTGTAATTCCACCTGTTGGGAGGCTGAGGCAAGAGGATCGCTGTGAGTTTGAGGCCAGCCTGAACTACAAAGTGAGTTTATGGCCAGCCTGAACTGTATAGTGAGACCCTGTCTCAAAAAGACACACTCACACTAAAAAAAAAAAAAAAAAAGCAACAACCCTTCTCTGAAAGAAATGCACAGAGTTGCAAAAGCAAAAGCAAAGCATTCTCAGTCAGTCCTGTTTATATTGCAGTCTGAGCTCAGCTGGCAAGTTCTTTCCTCCAGGGTCACAAACAGGGGAGCTTTGATCTGTGAGGGGGCAGGCTCTGGACAGCTCTTCCCCACACCTCTACCATTCTTGGAGAATCACTGACTGCAAGGTGCTGCTTCTCACCCTCAGCGCTCCACAGCCGGCTCCCGCTGCTCTGAGAGCCACCCACCCCACCGTGCTTGTCAGTTGCCTGGCACCTGGGTGGTGGGCAGCGCACAGGCTCCTGCTGGTTTACACATAGGCCCTCTGAATCTCTGTTCTCTGCACCTGCGGACCAACCCCTGTAGCTGCTTCTGTGTTGTCTCCACAAGGCTTCTGACCTTCTGACCAGTGCACTGCTGATCGCCCTCTGGCTTCCTTCCTGCTGTCTGCAAAGCATCCCTCCCCAGCCCCTGCGCTCGCCTCGGTGCCCCCTGTATTCAGCAGGCCTCAGCCGGGGGCGGGCCAGGGTTCTCGTGTGAGTGCCTGATGGCAGGTGGTGGGCAGTGAGGTATCCCCTGGGCTCCCTCTCGGTGTTTGGGGGAAGCATGGGCAAGTGCGTACCCCTGGGCTGTTTACCTGACCTCCCAGGGCCTTGTAGTTCGGTTCACAGTCGCTGCCAGCTCACCCCGCCCACAGTGCCGCTTTCTCTGCGCTCTAGCCCTAGTCCTGCACTGGCGTTCCACTTGCCCAAGAGCCTGCCAGTGCTTCCCCAGACTCTGCTCGCAGGTTTTCGGTTTTCCCAGCGCCTGGTCTGCAAATGCCCTGCTCACTGCGTTCCTTTTCCCAGTGACGGCGTCAGGATGCTGGGACTCTATTCCAGCGGCCCGGCCTCCACCGAGCTGAAGGCTCCCTCCCTCGGGGTCAGCCCTCTTCCAGGATGGCACATTCGCTGGGCCTAGTGCAGAGGTTGCTGAGGTCCAGGATGGCGCAGCTTCCCTTTCTAAACTCCTTTGACTCTGGCTTGGATTTGGTGGGTTTCTTCAGTTTGCCTTCGCAGAGCTGGCTTTCTTTGCCACCCTTTCAGATGCTCTCTCACGTAGAACACCACTTGTGAGCCATCTTTAGTAAGGCTTTTGCAAACAGAATTCAAAAGCATGTTAAGGAACCTGTACAGGCCGGGCATGGTGGCACAGGCCTGTAATCCCAGCACTCAGGAGGCTGAGGCGGGAGGATCACGGCGAGTTCGAGACCAGCCGGGGCTACAAAGTGAGCTCAAGGCCAGCCTGAACTGCATAGCGAGACCCTGTCTCAAAAAGAGAAAAAAATTGTTAGCCATCTCCCCAGGCTGGGGATATATAGCTCAGTGGCACAACGTCCTGATTTCAATGCCAGCTACCAAAAAAAAAGAAAAAAAGAAGCCGGTACAGCATGCCTAAGGTGATTTCATCCGATGGATATAAGGCATAAATCAATAGATGGAATACACCGTACAGTATAAGTACATCAAGGATTAAAAATCACATGATCATTTCAATTGATAAATAAAAAGCCCTCAAAAAGTCAGCATCCCTTTATGATTAAAAAAAAGCAACTGAAAAATCTATAGAAGTGTAATCAGCTACCTTCAGGTCCTTGTTTGGAGACCACACAAAAGGGGGCAACAAAACAGCAAGCAGGCAGTGGGGAACGACCAGGGTGTGAGACTAAGTTCACCTGTGCTGCAGGGTATCTTGCCTTTGAATGAAGGAAGAACATTGTACTTTTATTTATTTTTGGTACCAGGAATCAAACTTAGGACCTTGCACTTGCCAGGCAGGTGCTTGTGCCACTGAACTATATCCCCAACCAACATGCTCATTTTAGCCCAGTGCTTAGATTATCCTGATAAATTTTGCAAACATAACCTGTTTTAGTTAGGCGTGATGGTGCACACCTGTAATCCCAGCCCTAGGGAGGCTGAGGCAGGAGGATTGCCAGGCATTCAAGGATGGTGTGGGCTACATACTGAGTTCTTGTATGGCCAGCCTATGCTACATGGCAAGATCCTGTCTCAAAAAAAGTAAACTGTTTTATGATTGGAGAACTTCACTGTTTCCCCAGAGTTTTGGTATTTTACACTTGCATAAACCTGAACAATTTCTACTTGATGACGTTTATGTTTTAATATGTTAGCTGCTTTATTTGAAAAATTACCAGATTTAACTTATAAATAGCAAATAATATATAGAAATTTATTGGAATATACTTTAGTGACCAAGATTTATTTCTTCATTAAATAATTTAAGGCAGCTTGTCTTGTTTAATGTTACTCAGCTTCTCTAAGATTTATCATGTAATCTGAAGTGCACCTTAATATTTACTAATTATGCTTTGAAATTGCAGTAGTTGCTGAATGACTTCAGGTATCCATTCTCATAAGGTACAGATCACTGAGAAAGGACGATACAGGTGTGTGACGTTTTAAGGCAGCAGGGGGCTGAGGCTGTAGCTCAGTGTAGAGTGCTTGCCTAGCACGTGTGAGGCTCAGGGTTAGAGCCCCAGCACTGGGGGCGGGGGAAAGCAGCCTGAAAGAAACGTTTAAAGCAGCAAAAATGATGGACGATGTATTTTTTTAAAGATTTGAAGTTTATCTGTTCATGAAACTCTGTTTTTAAAAAGTTAAGTTACATGTAGCTTTTTACTTGGTAGCTATATCACTGAAAATTTCTTTTGCAATCTGTTCAGATAGTTCTGTATATTGCCTTTCTCAGCTGTATCTGCTTTTCATTTCTCCAGAAAATGTCAGTATTGAATGCGTGCCTGTACTTCACATGTTTCTTGTGTGAAATGTCCATAGGTCTCTAGGTATATAAAGACTGAAAATGTATGTAAAACATTCCTGCCTTCAGGGGTGCTGGGGATCAAACCCAGAGCCTGGAACTTGCTCAGACCCTCTCTGCTGCTGCGCTGAACTTCCCGCCCCAGCCAGGCCTTCCTTTTGATGAGTTGCTCAGTGTCAGTGACCCAGCTGGCCTGTCTAAATCTGCTTTCTCAGAAGTTTGGAACATAGCCTAGAGCTATGTTCTAGCCTATACGTTTTCTTTCCATCCCTTTCTTTTCCTTTTTAAAATTTAATCTTAATTCTGAGCTGTTCTTTGTTAAGCACAGTTTTTGGTACATTTCTTTCTCAGAGATCAATATGTATCACCTTTGAAAGTGGAAACACCATAACAGGTCAATTACAGCTTTAGAATTTTATCTTTGTTCAGCCACAGCCCCTTCTATCCACATCTGGGATGCAGTGAACAAGCAGACTTTATCCATCCTAAGATGCTACCATTCCAAGGGGGTGTGCTCCGTGAGCTTCAGTGCCACGGGCAAACTGCTGCTGTCTGTGGGACTTGACCCAGAGCACACTGTTACCATCTGGAGATGGCAGGAAGGTAGGATCATTTTTTGTTAAACAAGAATGCTTAAAAAATAAGAAGAAAAAGAACGCTAAGGCAGCCGAGTGTGGTGACACACGCCTGTAATTCCAGCGCTCTGGAGGCTGAGGTAAGAGGATCTCAGCCAGCTTAGGCTATACAGTGAGACCATGTCTCAAAAAAAAAACCAAACTATATATAGTTTTATACACACACTAGGTAGTAAGAATTCTGTATTTAAATTGGTGAAACCATTATTCACCAAAGCCCTACAGTACATTCCTCAGGGTCCGTGGCACTGTAGGTTTGTTTCATTTTAAACGCCCAGTGAAACAGTAATAAGCCTGCAAAATATAAATTAACAAAACCATTACATTGAAGGTGCTTCATGGGCTGTGGCAGGTAAGAGACCCGACAAGCGTGTATCACTCTTGTCTGGGCATGGAGTTAAACTACCTGGCGCATAACAAAGCAGGCGCAGCGCTTTGGTCTCTGGGTAAGAAGAATGAAGTGAGTGCCGGGAGCTTCCAGGTGACTGTCCCTGCCTCAGGTTTTGGATCAGGAGGCCAGGGGTCCAGCATACTTTCTGTAGACAGCCACGTGGCAGACATTTTTCGCCTTTGCAGGCCATTTAGTTTCTGCCTGCTACTGAATTCTGCTCTTGCAATTTGGATCAGCGAGACAACATACAAACAGATGTTCTAATAAAAATGTATTTATGGATATCAAAATAAGAGTCACTGCTATTTCCTTTCATTTAGAAACTGTTTCTTTGCTAGTTAATGCTGATTTGGTTGATTCTGGAGGACCTTAAGAATGAAGATGAAGGGGCTGGGGATTTAGCTCTGGTACAGCGCCTGCCTGGCAAGCGCAAGGTCGTGAGTTCAATTCCCGGTACCAGAAAAAAAAAAAAGAATGAAGGTGAAGTGTTTGTATCTTCTGTTCAGGTGCCAAAATTGCCAGCAGAGCCGGACACAACCAGCGTATTTTTGTAGCGGAATTCCGACCAGATTCAGACACCCAGTTTGTCTCTGTGGGAGTGAAACATGTAAAGTTCTGGACGCTGGCAGGAAGGGCTCTTCTTAGCAGAAAAGGGCTACTGAGCACACTGGAAGATGCCCGGATGCAGACCATGCTCGCCGTCGCTTTTGGTGCAGTATGTCTCTTAATGTTACACGCTGGTATCATTTTGCCTACTTTAAATTGTATTCCCTTAGGTAAGGCACGTTCATGTTGTTGGTATGGCATTGTAATGTCATTGCAAGTCCTGGCCTTGCGTATATTTCATCACTCAGACATCTGATACTTTCAGAAATTAGGGAGAGGGAAGATTAATGAGAGGACTATGACAAGGCATTCTTTTCATTGGGCCCCTGCTCTTCTCCAAGGCCTTCATTAGTATTCTCAGCTTAGGAACCCTAAAATGTATCTTCCTAGTAGTTCCTCATGCATCTAAAAATTTGACAGAGTAAAAGAGAGTTAAACCAAGAAGCATGATTTGCACGTCTCCAGGTCAGGCTTGGGTTTAGATTTCCTCTGCTTTCTCTTAAGTCCCTGCTGACATACATGTTGGAAGTGCCCCAGGCCAGGATCTGTAATTCAGGCTACAGAGGGGTAAGAGACACGAAAGGAGAGCGAGCATCGTTCCTGGTCTCCACATAATGGTGTCCGAAAGCCCGCCTCCTCCTCCACCCCGCTCCGCCCCGCGTGTCCTGTGGTGTGTGATCCACATCTCCTCCCCTCCGCACCCCTCCCCGCCACGGCTTCTTAAATCCTTCGGGGCAATAAGAAATGCAGTGGGATTTCCTTACTCAAAGGTCTATGTGAGAATGAAAATTGGAAGTTTAGTACACTTAGGTTTTTGAGAAGGCCACTGAAAATGTTGGTGACAATATGTCAAATTTCAGTTGAACATTTTGAGTGTTCATGATGTAAAATTAGTCATTGGCTTCCGGAAGAAAACTCCACACATTCATGTCTTTATTATACTTCATTAATTTGCCCATGTAAATGAACTTCCTTCAGTTATAAAATCCCCGCGTAGTTAACTGCCCGTTCCCAATAACCCGACGTCCAGGGTTACTCAGCTGCAGAGTGACAGCCTCGGAAAGGAAAGGCCCTGACCGGCTGGGCCGCCGGGGTGGAGCGTCGCCCCCACCACGCCCCGCATGCTGTCTGTATGAAAGCGGAGCTAGTGTTACGCGCATAGACGATTGCATCGGTCTGAATTCTCGGAACTTTTGATGAGTTTGTCTCCCCTTTCCCCACTCCTTTTCAGAATAACTTGACGTTTACAGGTACCATCAGTGGTGACATCTGTGTGTGGAAAGAGCACGTACTGTGTAGAGTTGTGGCCAGGGCTCACAACGGGCCGGTGTTTGCCATGTACACCACGCTGCGAGATGGCCTCATTGTGACTGGCGGCAAGGAAAGGCCGTGAGTCCTCTTTCTTTCCCTAGCCCGAGTGCTGGCGCATCTGCGCCGGGCCCGAGGTGTGCAGTTAGGCTGCAGTTACTTCCGGGCTCCGCAGGTTCTTCTCTCGGCCTTGCTGCACACGTGCTTTCCCTTTACTGCTGTTACTGCCTTCTCTGGGTTCTCCTTCCTGGTTTTAAATCACACCCGTTTTTTTTTAAACCTAAACTCCAAGTGGGGTGGTGGTGCTTCTGTCATGTGGCCAGGCCACTGGCCTACTAAGAACACATGCGCCTTGCCAGCCATGGTGACGCACGCCCGCCAGTCTGAGGCAGGAGGACCTCAAGGTGAAGGCTAGCGGGCAAGTTAGGAAGACTTTGTCTCAAAATAAAAAAGGACTGGGGGACGTCGCTCAGAGGCACTGTTTGTCCATGCTGCGTGAGGCCGTGGGTTCAATCCCCCGTACACACTCACAGAAACTGACTTCCTAGTGCCTGTGCGCCTGCCTCGGCTGTTTGCTGAGTGACATGGGACACGCAGGAGAACATTTACCCCCGAACCAGAACGCATCTTTTGTGCTGTCTCTTTCCATGCTGAGATACAGTGCACAGTGGCACGAGAAAGCAGAGAGAGGATGCTAGGTGGACTTTTTTGCTTTTTGCCTGAGGCACACTTGTTACATAAATTGCTTCATACCAGCCCTCAAAACGTAAATACCCCAGCAGTCACCACACTTCCGATCGGTTTACAGCACAGTCCTCTGCATGTGGAAATGTGACATGCAAAGGACTAAAACTACAAGTGAAATACAACTGTATGTTCCCTTTTCACATGAATGTTAACTGTTAAAGACTGGAGCATGTTTTCTCCTCAGACAAGCAAATTTCACCTAACAAAGCGACGGACATTTTTGAGTTCTTTGAAGAGAAAATCCCTAAATAAACGAGAACAAAAGCTGGACGTGCTGGTGCATGCCTGTAATCTTAGCACTCAGGAAGCTGAGGCAGGAGGATTGCCTCAAGTTTGAGGCCAGTCTAGGCTACATAGTGAGTTCAAAGCTAGCCTGAACTGCATAGTAAGCCCTTGTCCCGCTGACAGAAAAAAATTACATGGGCTATAATCTCTCACATATTACCCTAATACCTGTATTTCCAACGTCACTTTGTTTTGTGCATCCCTACTTAACAGTAAGCTGCTTACCTGTTTTAGTAGATTTTAGTCATGGTAGGAAAAGAAATTTCCCTCAGTGCTGAGGCTTCATCCCAGAACCTTCATACTGCGCTCCATCTCTAGTCCTTTTTGAGACGAGGTCTCACTAAGCCTCCCCAGGCCGGGTTTGAATTTGCAGTTCCCCTGCCTCATCCTTCCAGAGTGCAGGGTCATAGTTGTGAGCCACCATACCTTCAAAAATACTCTACAGCACAGAAGCCCTAACCTTACCTCACTTTGCATTTCAGTCATCCTTTTAGTGTTAAAAATTGCTTTGTGTCTTTCCCTACTAAGTATTACTACAGGATAATTAATGGTAAAGGCTAAATAAAATTATTTTCATGTCAGAAAAAACTATTTCACAAAATAAAATTTAGTGAAACTGATTGTTCTTCTGTGATGCAGTATATCCTGAAATTGCCATTGGAAGTTTTTTTTTTTTGGTTTTTTTTCTCCGGTACCGGGAATTGAACTCACGACCTTGCGCTTGCCAGGCAGGCGCTTTGCCGCTGAGCTAAATCCCCAGCCCCGGAAGTTTTAGTATTATAAGTATCAAGGCTTTTTAAAATATTCTGCTTGTAACTCAGTATAATGTTTATAATGAAACTTATTCGTAATAGTCAGTAATAAACACTTCTTTGGGTTTGGTTTTTTATTAGGTCAAAGGAAGGAGGAGCAGTTAAACTGTGGGATCAGGAGCTGAGGCGATGCCGGGCCTTCAGGCTCGAGACAGGCCAAGTCACAGATTGTGTCCGTTCTGTGTGCAGAGGCAAAGTAAGACGTTCTGGAGCCCATCCGGTGCAGAAGAAAACGGAGAACAGTGTTTTCTCTGATTCTGTCACCCTCGTAACTTAATGAGCAGTACCAGAATGACAGCTTGCTTGCAGTTACTGTGCATTCGCACAGCTGGAGCCAGTGCGGTACAAACCGAAAGCATTGTCTACACTGTACCTAAACCCCTGTGCTTTCTTCAGTCTCCTAATTCAACGGTGGCAGACAGAAGTGAAAAGCCCTGCCATTTAACTCACTGCATTAGAGCAGCTGTTGCCATTTTTAAAAATACATTCCTATAAAATTTGTCGCACATGTGTGATCTCATAAGTATTTATAAATCATACTCATGTATTAAATATTTAATTAGTTAAGCTTTATACATTTTCACTAAAAAATGAATTCCAGTTCTTACATCCCAATGCATGTATACCCTTTTAAAAATCCCAAGGTTACCATAATCAAACTGACTGTCGTCAAATCCAGGCACAGTACTGTAGAGCTCCACCTTCTGCATGAACTCTTACCGTGCAACCCAGACCAGTGTTCATGCAGATGTGCTCCTTTGGTCATAGAAAAATGTGCATGAGCTCATGTTTAGAGCGTGTGACTAAATCAGCTCACAACACAGGACTGCAGCCTTACAGTGAAGATATTGGTCCCACTTGTGTTTCAGGGCAAGATTCTAGTTGGGACAAGGAATGCTGAAATAATTGAAGTTGGAGAGAAAAATGCAGTGTGTAATATTCTGGTTAGTGGTCACGTGGACGGCCCAATCTGGGGGCTAGCAACACACCCTTCCAGGGATTTTTTCCTTTCTGCTGCAGAAGATGGGACAGTGAGACTGTGGGATGTCGCTGATAAAGTAGGTACAAACAGTTTTTAAAGAAATCATAGTTTCAAAAAAAGTGAAACTTCTAAATTGCTAGCACCTAAAGAACTTACCATTGAGCACTAGGGCGTGGGACTGGCTTCCTCTGAGTACTACACAATGTAGTTCTGTGATGGTTTTTCTTCTTATGCAGAAGATGTTAAACAAAGTGAATTTGGGACATGCTGCTCGTACCGTGTGCTATAGCCCTGAAGGGGACATGGTGGCTATTGGAATGAAAAATGGAGAATTTATTATTTTACTGGTGAGCTCTCTAAAAATATGGGGAAAGAAGAGAGATAGACGATGTGCAATCCATGACATCAGGTTAGTCAACAAATGAAGTAAAATTTCTAATTTCAAATGCAATAAGTGACCCAGCTTACATTTGGAAACATTCTCTACCCCTAGCTTCAAAAATGTTCTGAAAGCCTGTAACATTTTATATCATTAACTGTACACTGCAGTGTGGCTGTTCGTGTGCTTACTCCATCGTACTTGCTAAACTATACATTATGAGGGCACTAGCTAGAGTGTTTCATAACACCAAGTACTAGGTAACGTTTGCTGAGTGTCACACTACACATGCAGTAAGTTCACTGTGCCAAGAGCGATCTCCGCTAACACAAGGGTTCGGTCACCTGCCCTTTGCAACTTGGAAAACCAAAGTTACGACCCCATGTCATATACCTTCTCTTAGCCTCGATTAAACTACATGCTTTTCCCTTGTTGCCTGGTGTGGGCTTTCAGACTCTCATTTCTGGTCCATTCAAACCAGTATTCATTAAAAGAACATTTGCTGTATCCCACAGTCTCAAACTTGCCAGGACTTTGCCTTTTCGGTGCTTCACAGTAGCTGCCATTTACTGGGCATTTCTCTGTCATCAGTAAGGTTCCTGAACGCAGAAAGTGAGCCCTCTGCAGTACAATCTTTTTATAAAGGAAACCTCCTCAGAACCTCACCATCTGACAGTGTAACAGTGGCTTTCCTTACCCTTAAAATACCTCAGACCCGCGGACACTTTCAAAGACTGAGTTTGCCCCTAAAGCACCTCCTGAAACATTCTCAAACGCTGTCTTGGTCCCACGCTGCCTCCCATGACTTGTATGCAAACGTCATTTCACCATTTCACCCTCCTTACCATTACCAGGCCTGCATTTTTTGCTAAGGACTTTGTTTTCAGATGAAAGAATGAAAACTAACACGTTTACATTTTGTTATCTACTCAGATTTAGTCCAGACTCCCGGTACCTGGCAGTGGGTTCTAGTGAGAACTCAGTCGACTTTTATGACCTGATGCTGGGCCCCACCCTTAACAGAATCAGCTACTGCAAAGACATCCCAAGCTTCGTCGTTCAGATGGACTTCTCCGCAGATAGCAGGTACCTCCAGGTACAGCATCAGCACTTGCGCCTCTTTTCCAAGGGTACCTCTTGCGTGTTACGTTGTGAGTGCATTTAGATCCCTCAGCCCCGTCTCCCAGTTCCACAGCTTCCATTTCTGCCTTTGCTGGTCACTGCTTCTGCACTAATTCTGTAACCTCATCCTTTCAGGGCAGGGAGTTTACCGGGGATTGAACTCTGGACCTTGACTGAGCTACATCCCCATCCCTTTTTGAGGGTCTCACTTAAAATTGCTCGGGCTAGGCTTGAACTCCAGTTCTCCTGGCTCCTACTCTCTTAAATTTTAACAAAAAATAGTACGTAGTAGTATATGTTGTAGATACATATACAGTATAATAAAGTTAACTGTATGAAAGCAAATGAATACATCCATCATCTGAAACCTATTTTTTGGTTTTGTGTGAATTACTAATACGAGTCCCTATATTCCTCACGTTGTACATCAAATCTTGAACTTTACTCATCCTGCTTGCACTTCTGCTGCTCTGATCTACAGCTCTGCAGGTCCTCTCCTTTATCCATTCCCATACTGCCTTGTATTTGTAGTGATCTTTTGCACTCTTCACGTTAGACAGGTAACCACACTGCAATCTGCTAGTATTCTAAAAACCGTGGTTTGTGCCTTCACCTAACACAATTCTTATCCTGTTCTACCATGACTAAAGGTCTCCAGTGGCTGCTATAAACGGCATGTTTATGAAGTGCCTTCTGGAAAACATCTTCTGGATCATGCTGCCATTGACAGGATTACTTGGGCTTCATGGACTAGGTAAATACTAATAGTCAGGAAGAAAGAAATGACTCCAAAGGTCAGGAAAGTTGGAAAAACCTATTTCTAAAGTTAGAGCCATTCTCCAGGGAAGAGTAAATAGAGTTCATGTTTTTATTAACTAGATCTTGAATTGTTAGGAAGAGAATAATGTATGTTCAGAGCTAGGACTCCTTTTGAGTAAACATTTCCATCCTTTATCAGATTTCCAGACTTAAATTCTTATAATGAAAAGAAAGCAAAGTTATGACTGATTCTCTGGTATTTCCCTAAACATTAAATTTAGGAACAGGCAATGGTGTGGTTAAGAAATGTATTACTTAAAGGAATGCTACCTTAGAGTTGTTAGAAGTTTATAAATTTGTTCCAATTTGCTGATACATGACTATATCCATTGTTCACTGGAAAATGCCATTAAATTCCTACTAAGTACCACTTCTAATCTGAAAAATAATTCAGTCAGCTTTTATAAGATGCTGAATTATAAATCTTTAATCCCCCCCATACCGGGAATCGAACTCACGACCTTGCACTTGCCAGGCAGGCGCTTTTGCCCCTGAGCTAAATCCCCAGCCCCAAATCTTCCATCTTATAATGAATAGCTAAATGAAATTCAGGCCTCCACCCTGCCTTACAATTAATTTGCTGTATTTTAACATGATCAGGTCAGAGATAGACAAATCCGTATGGCAAGCCTGCCAGTGTCTGCTGTGGTGGATCTGTTTTGTCTTTAGTATTTTAGGGGACGAAGTTGTGGGAATCTGGTCCAGACACGCTGAGAAAGCCGATGTCAACTGTGCCTGTGTATCCCATTCAGGAATCAGCCTTGTAACAGGAGATGACTTCGGCATGGTTAAATTATTTGACTTTCCATGTCCAGAAAAATTTGTAAGTTTATATTGTTTTGCATTTTACAATCACATTACTCCTGATTTAGAGGGCTGAACATTGGTTCTTTTTCTCATATTTAACACGTTTTATCCTGATTTGAAAAATACTGTACTTTTAAATTTGTATTTCAAAAAAGTAATTTTCAATGAGAACTACTAAAAACAAATTTCTCCCTCTAGCACTACTACCTTTGGAAAACTAATGAAGTTCTGGTGAACTTTTTACCAAATCATTTATCAGACTCTAAATGCTTTTCCTCTGAGAAAAACTTTCAGAGACCGAGAGACAACCGGTGTGTGTTAAGTGCAGATAATCACTGCCTGTGCCCCGACTCCATTCCCTCCACAGCTCTTGCAGCACAGTATAGCTCCTCACAGAAACTTTTGGCTTTTGCGTGCATCAGATTCCCTGAGCTTTGTTACTGTTTTTTTTAGGCAAAGCATAAGCGGTTCTTTGGTCACTCACCCCACGTGACAAACGTCCGATTTACCAGTGGTGATCGACATGTTGTTAGTGCTGGAGGTGATGACTGCAGGTTAGTAACTTTCATAGCCCAAGAAAAGTAGACTTTTACTAGTTAAAGAGATTTGATATAGAACTTTCTATAACCTGGTTAATGAACTTAGTCATCATTATCAGAAGGTAACACAACCAGATAGCTCCTTGGAGCCATATATGCAAATATGGGATATAAAAGGAACTGTTAACAAGAAAAAATTATTTTACACCTGTATGATTTGAAACCTCAATTAAAAAAAAAACTGTTGTGAAAATCTAAAACATGTAATCAACTCCCTGCACTTTTTATTGCAGTTTATTTGTCTGGAAATGTGTACATATGCCTCACTAAAAGATATGAATGCTCAGAAGGCCACATAATTAAGAGCATTGAGAGACCAGAGTAACAGAGGAGGAAAAAAAACCAAAACCAAACTCTGCATGGACAAGTGGTGCTAACTGAAGACTGTAACAGGGAGAAATGCCCAGGACGATCAGAACAGACTTATCAGTTCAAACTGTCTGCTGTATGCATTACCTACCCATAACCCACACACTGCCAGCTAATCACATTGCAAGGAAGGACTGAGTGCGTAACAGTAAAGCCCCTTTACTGAGTACGTGAGACTTCGGCAGATCTGGGGAGAATGAAGGTTTGGCACTGCTCCAAAAGCCTCCCAAAAAAAACTCCAATTGGAGGGCTAGGGATGGAACTCGGTGGTAGAGTGCTTGCCTAACATTTGAAGCCCTGAGATCCAACCTAGCACTACCAAAAACAAATGTTTTTTAAAAGCGCCAACTTGGAAAATTTAGCAAAACTATTTCTTCTTAGCAGTTTTATTTTTAAAGTTCACCATCCAATGAAATACTTTATCCTTGCATTTCTATTAGGAAAGGAAATCACCCTAAAGGATCAGTTTTCAAGACGTAAACACTTTCCATAAGGAAACCCCTTTCCTAGAAAATGTTGCTTACGCATTATAAAGTCCTTTCAATAAGGACACTTTTTTCCTTGCCGTTTCAATTCAGGAACAGATCCAAAGTTAATGGCATGTGAGTGACTGCCACATTTTCATTTTTGAGCTGTCAGTCTGTTTATGTTTAGAACCCATGTCTACAATAGAAATTATGAACATGACTGTAGCCTCATCAATGGGAAAGTAGTATGATGAATGACCATTCCCAATGGTGTACGGTATGTTTTTAAGGTTTTCAGACAGCAACAGTATTTCACAGGAAAAGAATACTACATAAAAATGTAGTCTAACGTATAAACATTTGCTTAACATATAAGCCAGTGGTGACGAACCTACGGCACGCATGCCGCAGTGGGCTGTTTATATCACTGAAAGCTCTAAAAGGTTCACCATCACTGAAAATGCATTAAACCCACAAAATTATACAACTTACTGATTCTTGGTATACAATTTTTATAGCTTTTTTCTACTGGGAAAGTTTGTTCAGGTGTATGCCACTCCACAGGCTAATCTCCAAAATGGATGAACCCAAGTTCATTTGGAAAACCTGTCAAATAGAATTTGTTTTTAGTGGACTGGGGCTAAATTCTTAGATCCTTATTCCTTTTCACTTTAAATGCTGCCAAAGATCTGTACTCCTCATTCAGGAATTTGCTCCTTAGCCTATACGTAGTTTCCTGAAGACTGAAAATTATGTAGATTGATGTTTAAAACTATATTTTTCTAAGTGTGAAGAAGCTGGAAGATGCTTTACCGGTACTATTAATTTTTATGTGTTGCTCTGTGTAGCATAACCCCTTCGCGTTTCTGGAATGCCCAGTTTGGGTTGGCAACACACAACTTCTAAAATACAGTTTCTATGGCCAACGCTTTGGAAAACTATAAACAGACAATAACTAAGTTAACATCACAGCCTCACTGGTGACTGAACCGGATCAGTTTTCAAGGTGAACAGCTGTGTCAGTAGGACTGATGGAGTCAAGAAGCTTGAAATATAAAACTCTCCCATCATTATTCGCATCAAAGGATTCTGGTAAATTAAGCTATATTTTAGAATACAATAATATTAAATTTCTATTAAGCATATTTTATAAAGTGGTAGTCAAGGAATTAAAGGAAAAAATGTCAATGAACCACCCTCTCATGAAAAAATAGTTAAAATTTCAACCTCCTGTTTTAAATTTTCTCTCTGGGTCAAGTTTACCAACTTTTGTCTACAGAGAAATTTCAGTTTCAGTATAGTGCAGGCAGTAACTATAACCTTACTATGTAGTATAAAGTTGGTTCCCCTGCATTTTTACCCTTCATGGTGGTCAACCTATGTCAGCCTTAACCACCACTGTGGTCGGTTTCATGAGTAAAGGTCATGATGCTTTAGTTGTCATATGACCGCCTTGTTGTGTTATCCAGCAACTAAGGTGAAGAGACATGACAGATCATACAGAATTTGCCATATATGTATGTGTGTGTATATATATATATATATATATATACACACACAAGAAAAAAAAAACCTTAAGAAAACTTATTTTTACGTGGAGTATCTAAACTCTGGAATTGACATGTATCCTGCTAGGCATTCCAAGCCCCGCTGGTTTTGTGTGGATAAATGCATGCCAAAGCACACTGTGCACCCCAGTACCCCGCACTTCACCATTGCCAACCTGCTCGTTCCCTTCGTGACCCTTTCTGGTGGTTCACTTTAGATCATTTTACTGAGCGTATGTTTTCAGGGTCAGCTTTAGGTTGCCCATAAACCACAGCAACGGAAAGATAAATTCGTTTCCAGCCAATGTCAAATAGTGCAGCAGACTCAGATTTTTAGCTTGTAAAAAAAGGTGAACTAAACCACTTAAGCCCTTGGTCCCCACAGTTACAAACCATTTAAATAATGCTACTTAAAATCTCCAGAAATTTAAAACAAATTTCTTCTGCAGAGATGCAAAACATCTCAACAATGGAATGAATAAATGCCTTAAATTCAATGGAGTACGTGTAGAATGCAATGGAACTGTGATTTCCCTCATGCCCTGAGTGCTTTGTTCTTTTGGTGTTTCAATTATTGACTGCAACTTACCAGAAGGTTCAGTGACTAATTCTTGAATGGAAAGGCAATGACCACAATAGAAGGCTGGCTTTACATGGACTTTCACAGATAAGGGTTTATTATCCATCCTTTGGGTGTATAACTAAACAAGGAAATGAATTTTCTGTTACAGTTAATCTGGTCCTGAAAAATGTTTAAGTCTTTATTATCCCTTTTGTATTACTCTGTACTAATCACCTTTTAACCTTTGATTTTTAAATACTAGTATATAAAAAAGTCTTTGAAATCAGTTTATTTATTTAATTCTAAAGCATTCGACACTTCTTGCCTTAACACTTTTAAAAACACACAAAACTACATAATACAATAGGCCAAGTTTCATTCTATTCTGCAGTTTACCCATCTGATCTGTAATTATATAGTTCTGCCATTTAAAATATACTAACATCTAGTTTTTATTTTCCAAAAATTATCTTCAGTAGTAACTAAGTATATTTTCTGTGGAGTTACTTCTGAGAATGTTATTTTTCAGAATGTGGGAATATACATGTATATTTATAATCTTGTGAGTTTGAAGTCTGTTTTCTGGTATCTTGTGTATATACTTGTAAAAAATTTTATATAATTTTGTGATAATGTAGTTCTCCCCCAATTTAAAATGTATATGTTAACAGTAAATGAAAGCATTTTAAAGAGCTGTTCATATTTTTTCGCTTGTCACTGCAACTGTTTCCACCCTGCACACCCGCCTCCCTCCCTTCACAGAAGGCACAGAACTGAAGGACAATTTTGCCCAAGTGGCGCTCAAACTGAAATCCTGGTGTTATGCTTTTCAAACTACATTCATTTAAACTTTAAAAAGCACAATTTGACTATTTAAAATTCCCTCAATACTTTCAGCCGCTGCTGTTTTCATGATAGATTACAAACACTGTAACATCTTTGGGAGAAGTGAAAGCAGCACTGACTCCGAGAATGACTCGGCCTCACTACAGCGCTGCAGCCCTAGACTGCAGTGCCATCACTCACAGTGACGTCACTGTGTAAATGCTGACACTTACACAGAGGGTACACCCAGGTCTGAATGTAGCTATTCCTTTAAGCTTTTCATACTAAAAACAAAACAACAAAAGAAAACATCCAATGTTAAACCGCTTAATAATAAACTTAAAAACGTGAAAAATTAGACACTTCAGATAGGCAATAAACTTCATATTATGAAAGCAATGTATTCCAAGTTTCAAAGATTTGACAAGTTCTGTAGATTATCTTTCATCAGTAGGAAGAACCTTTCAAACTGCATGATCTTCTGCCAGGTAGGACTGGGTATCATTCGCTGAATAAACAGAACCAAAATTTTTTTAAATTAACTGTGTTGCATTCACATGTACCATATACATATATACCTCAGCTAAGAGGTGAGTTCTTTTAAATAATAAATATTATTCATCCAATTACAATATAAATGCTAGATTTCATAAAAGAACTGAAGTATATATAAAGCAGTTAAAATCTGTAATTCAATTCATGGGGCACATTAAAAATATTCTAAAGCTTCCTTTTGGTAGTTTACAACTGCTAATGACTAAGAACTGATCTGACGTAGACAGTGTACACACGCGCGCGCGCACACACGCACACACACACACACACAATTCCTGCTGGCCTCAGAATATGTCTACATAGTATAATCAGAAGTTAAAAAGAAATGAGATGATTACTTCTTTAAAAAGTAATCACTATAAAATTAAACAGCAGAGAAAAAGAAGGCATAAGTCTAACTTGCCCCAAATTTGTACGCTTACACATTTATAAGCACCTACATATCAGAAAAGTATCTGAAAATGAGCACAGACACTTATTTCAATCTTTACCTGGTTTGAGGTCGAATCCATTTCAAGGCATGTCTCGGTGGTACAGTAATGGTGGGGTGATAAAATGTGCAGTCTGGCCTTGTACACTGAGTGTTAAATCTACAGTGCTGAAAAGAAACAACAGAGCTTCAACAACATTCCTAAAATTAATACATGTGAACCACCCCACCCCAACCCATACTACAGTAAGACATCTCACAACATCCATATTAGTACTACTGGCGCTAAAGAAATGAACTTTCCCTGAAGACACAAAAACCTGAAGAATCACAGCAAGTGAAACTTTAACAGCAAACTTAGCATACAATACAAACTTCTGCCCACCCACAATGCAGAATACCCTCACTGCCCCAGAAATCGCTGGGGAAATGACACCTTTTCGGAGCGGGGGCTCCTAGGAGGGAGCTTGAGGCCTCATATGCAGGCTAGGCAAGCACTCTACCACCGAGCTGCATCCCTACCCCATAAAAACCTTTCAAATACAGTAATCGTCTTCAGGCTGCTTATTTCAGAGATCGCCCTGGACAGCCAAGTAGTCGGAGAAACGTCAGTCTTTAGTGCAGGACTATGGATTTTATCGGCACTAGCTCGAGGTGAAACAAAACACCCACATGCTGGGAACGGGAAAGGAAAACAACAGCGCTGTGCCCCTTCCCAAGAGCTTAGGCTATTAATATACAGCGTTTCAGACCAGTTGGCCTAAGGGCCAGACAGACCTCAGCAACAACTAAGGAACAACTTAGAGATTTTAAAGACCATGAAGTTAACTGATGCAAGAACTAGGTAGGAGGAGAAAGTAAGACACACAAGACGTTGCGTGTCTTAGTGAGCTTTCAGACCTCAGAGTGAGAAGCTACCACTTAACTGACTTGGGGAAAACAAATGTTCTTACTTTTGGATGATAGAAAGGACATTCCATTTTCTTACAGGCTGGGAAGTAACGGCAGAGCTGACTGGTAGAAGGAGATGCTGGTGTTGTAACTGCTGACAAAAATAAGAATGAAGACTGGTCAAACCGTTGTACACAGGTCCAGAAATTGAGCCTGGAGGCCGCTGTCACAGAACTCAAGTCTCCAGCCCTCAGTTTATTTTGACAGAGGGTAACCTGCCCACATTAGCCTTGAACTTGTGATCCTCTTACGTCAGCCTCCTCCACAGCTGATATTACAAATGTTCGCCACCACACTCAGATAAAATAATTTTTAATGCTGTCTACTGATGTTTTTCATGGAGGTGAAAATCACTTAAATTAGGAGCTTTATGTTTTATGTATGAGTACTACAGGATGGGCTTGTTTGCTCTTCAAAGACTGGTAAGAATAGCTAGCATGGGGGGCTGGGGATTTAGCTCAGCGGCACAGCGCCTGCCTGGCAAGCACAAGGTCGTGAGTTCAATTCCTGGTACCAGAAAAAAAAAAAAAAAAAAGAATAGCTAGCATGGAAGCACATGTCTATAATCCCGGCACTTGGGAGGCCAAGGCAGGAGGATCACCATGAGTTCAAGGCCACCCTGGGCTACATAATGAGTTCAACAACTACTACCAGCCTGAACTACACAGCACAATCCTGCCTCAAAAAAGCCCATGAATGAATGAACAAATACCGATAACATTAACTGATCCACTCAAAATTATTTCTAAAGCTATTCCTTTAATTCCATTTATAGTCAGAAATGTCATTTTCTATTTTTTTTTTTTAATCCAAATGCAGTAGTGCACAAGAATCACTAACCTGGTTTAGGAGGCAGTACTGGAATTCTTCTATTAATATGAGTGAAGGGACAATCTGGTTTAGTACACTTTGCATCGTATTTACAATTTGGATGAACAAACAAACATTTTTCAGCGAATTTACAATTGGGGAAGGCTCTACAAAACAAAAGCATATTATTCACAGTTAGCATTTTCAATGCATTATTAGCTTTCTGTAGATAGTCTTTTAAAACTCTATTCCTACTTTTAAAAAAATGTGGAAGCAACAACAAAAAAATACAGAAGACTCATTTTTAAATGAGCAAGACAATAAACAGGATGGAAGTGTTCGTATCAAAGCCCGAAGTTACACAAAGAGGCTTCCGATTCAAGCCAAACCATTCATAAAAGGCAGGTGCTTTTTTGGTGGTGAGAGCTCCGCCACCCTATCAGCAGGACCTATACTTTATGAAGTGTATCCAGCACGTACACATACCCTACATGCGAAGCACCGTGCTCTGAGACCCACCCCCGGGCCCGCTCACGAGCACGGCCACACTGCTCCAACAGCAGCAGAGCTTTGTAGTTGCAACATGCAGACGCACGTTCCATCTGGTAAAACTCACTACATTAACCCGGCCAGCTGGTATGGAAAACCTTAACCCAAGTGTAAAGTATTAGCCCATAACTTTCTTCCAAATCCTTCAACATAACTGGCATGTCTGTGAACAAAATGCAAACTGGGGGAGTTATCAAATACTGGACGTTATCTCCGGAAATGTAGAGAACCCTCCAAGAGGTCTAACGTTTCAGTATCTCACAGGTCTAAGGCACCGAGAAGCCCCTCCCAACACACACATGGCTGCTCTAGGGAGGGCCACAGGAGCGTCAATGCGTTTAGTCATGAAACTCAAGTGCAATGAAGAAATAAAGGGGGCTGGGGATTTAGCTCAGCGGCAAAGCGCCTGCCTGGCAAGCGCAAGGTCGTGAGTTCGGTTCCCGGTACCGGAGAAAAACCAAAACAAAACAAAAAAAAAACCGAAAAAACATAAACATAAAAATAAAATAACCTGTAGGGTACACGTTAAACTGAAAAGCAGCGTCGGTTTGAGGTTACTCACTTGCAAGGTGAAACAGGGTGGTGGAACGCACACTCGTCCCCGTTCTTACACGCAGGCCAGTACTTGCAGCGCTCCAAAAGCTTTTCTGGTTTCTGTGCCGCACTCAGTTCACTCATCTCCACTACAAAGCGAGAGGAATGAAAGCGCTTCATTAATTAGCATCAATTTGATCCACAGCCCCCTGAATAAATCTCCCTCAAACTCCAGTCTTAAAATTTTAACGTTCTTTTAAATTCAGAGACCTACAAAAAAAAAAAAAAAAATTAGCCCAAGTAACCTATTAACCATGGTGCGCAAACCCCGGGAAAGAGTACCAGAAAGGAGACTGTAATTCTCATCTTGAAAAGGAAAGCGATTCTGCACCAAGGGCCTAAGTTTTTACCAGACTCTTAGTTCTTAAATATCATGTCAGCATGCATTAAATATAAAAACAGGGAAGGGTGTCACATAGGGAGTAAGTAAAACTGCCTGTAAAGTGAAAACACAAAAGGGGCTGAGGACGTACGAACTAATTCTCACTTCAGCAAGATGATGAGTGCTCACATAAAATCCCAACTCCTGAGGTTCGCTCAGCAGGTCCAGATTGTAACCTCACAGAAATGTCCACAAAGAGAGAAAACCATTCTGCCTAAAATGGGCACAAACCCCACTGGCTCCAAGGAGCAGGAAGGTGACCCGAAGAGCGAGTCTGCGGGAGGGAAGAGACGATGAAACTGGCCCTCGCACCGTGCACAGAGCTTGCTGCTCCTGCACTCAGTCAGGGCCAATGACAGACTCCACTTCAGAAGACGAGGGACGGGGCCTGAGCTGCCGGACAATCTGCCAGTTCAGGAAACCAAAAACTCTACTTTTTTATATGACACTAAAATTTTAAATGCTGACAGCTAAATTAGGAACACTGAATAGAAGTAAAAGTCTTATTAGAGGTCATGACCAGCTGCCTGAGATACCCTACGCAGAAAGGAGCATCTGCTCTCGTACCCTGTACCACGTGTGTGTGTGTGTGTGTGTGTGTTTAGAAAGTTTCACTTCCGCTAAGGCAGATGGCATACGACCCCAAAGTGTCCTTGCACAGGAGTGAGCTCAGCTCCAGACACTGGGCAAGTGTTGTCCAGCAGCAGTAAGCTTCAGTTTCCTCATCTGTACAAACAGAACATAATGTCTGCTTCAGATGCGAGACCTGAGCTAGATCCCTAGTACCATTTAAAGTCAGTAAGTTGCTTATTTTTGCTCTAAGATATAAAAGAACTCTAAGTTCTAAAGAACTTGTCTACACAGTAGACAAAGGCACTGGCTTTTCACTTATTTTCTGTCATATCTGCAGAGAAAACAGTCTCGCCTTCCTTCTAAACATACGTTAGACTACAGCATACATGCAAGGACACGGGACAAATGCCAGATCAAAACACCAAAGAGCAGCTTAGCTGGAAATTTCCAGCTCCCTGCACGAACATCACACTATGTCGCGGGATCACAGCAGGCAAGCACTCAAAAGTAACTCAAAGCTAACTGCAGTCTCTCACACACCATCTCCCAAAAAATTGTATTTTTTTAGTGACTGGGCAAAGTATTCAATACATTTCATATCTCTGCCAAGAGGACTTGTTGAGAAAAATTTCAAAATCAATTACTGTTTTTTAAGTCTGTTCATTTTTAAGAGTTAGTGATTGCTGGCTATAGTGGTATACACCTGTAATCCCTACTACTAGGGAGGCTCAGGCAAGAGGATCTCAAGTTCGTCCCTGGTCAATTTAGCAAAACCAAGTCTCTAAATAAAAAACAATCTACACATGGTGGTGCACACCTATAATCCAGCACTCGGGAAGGCTGAGTCAGGAGGTTTCTAAATCTTGCCCGGGCAACTTAGTGACTTGGCGAAACCCTGTCTCCAAATTTAAAAAAAAAAGAAAAGAGAAAAGCAAGGCTGAGATGTAGTACAGCAAGAAGACCCTGGGTTCAAAATCCCTAGCACCAAAAATTAATTAACTAAATTAAAAAACAAAGGACAGGAGACGTAACTCAGTAGTAGAGCACTTGCCTAGCCCCTGGGCTCAAACTTCAATGCTGCCCCCCACTAAAAATCTCATCTTTAAAAAGAGGCATTTCTACAAATTCTTTATCACAAATGAACGGGATCAGCAGTGCTGCAGCTGGCACTGGAGTCCATGGGACAAGAGGCAGTGATGAACACTCACCTACCTAAAAGCATGGTGCTGTCTGAGCTGAGTTGTGCTAAGTACTACTCTCCAACATGAGGTCTTTCCTACACTTCCAAGGCAGATTAGGTGAGAAATTCCTTTCAAAGAAATTTTGCTGGGGTGGAAAGAACATCAAAATCTAAATTTATTTTTCTCTAAAGTTAATTATTAGATTATTGCTGGTATAAGGGGAGAATGACAGTGGTCTCCAAGGGAAGAAAGAACAGAAGTAACCAAGACATGCAGCATGATGGTTCCTCTCTCAAAGGGCATAATTAAAGAGGTATTTTCGGGGCCATGACTAAACTCCAGAATTTCAGCTCTGGAGTAGCAGCCTACCTATGAAACACGCATGGAGAAATAGTCTGAAATTTGGTGGTTCTGATTTACAGAAGAAAAAGGGCCACTACTAAATACAAATATATGCAAGACCACCAATCCATATTCATTCAAGACAGAGAAGTCAAAGATTCCCCTCACAAAGTCTGAGCTCAACACACCGTAGGAAAAGCTACCATCTGGGTCACCAAGCTGCCTGTTCATCAACTGCAGCTGCTGTGGGTGGAGGAGACCTTTGAGTCCCTTGTTTGAGGCTGCAGTTTGGTTTACGGGTTTCATTCCTTCAAAGCACATGTCCTCCTCTTGATCTGACATGTATCCTGGGGGGCTGGGGACACCATCCAGCGTCACTATAAACTTGGGACTTGCAGGTTTATCTGGTTGTACAAGATCTCTGCCAGACAGATAAAAAATACCATAGAATTAGGGAAGCAAACACAAAACACTAAGACTCCTAAAGTGCTCTCAAGCAGAACTAGTAGTCCCTTACTTTGCGTCTGGTTCAGTTAAACAAAAAACAAGAACAAAAACAGAACAAAAAGACTTGGAAGGATTTCCAGGTACAATACTGTGGGTTCAGTCACTGTGGCATCAGCACCAGTGACCTTCCAGCCTGTACGAAGGCCCATCTCCCCTCAACACTGACTCCACTGTCCATATGATCCTCATTAGGACAACAGGGAAAAAACCTAAAAAGCTGGCACAGATGCTCAGAACACAACGGCCAGAAGTTGTGGCCACACTGATTTTCTCATCGGTATGCTCTTTATGTTTGTTCCTTTAAGGAACACGGTCCATATTTTAAGGGAAGAATGACCGAAACCCAATCTAATTCTCATTAGAAGACTGATTATGACCACCTAGTTTTTAAAATTTCATTTTATGAGGCCGAGGCAGGAGGATTGCTATGAACAAGGCCAACCTGTACTACAAAGTGAGTACAAGGCCAGCCTGAGCTGCATAGTGAAACCCTGTCTCAAAAGAGACCAAAAAATTCATTTATGGATATTCATTTAAAAAAAAAAATCTTATTAATGGAGTTAAATGATATGCTGAGTTTTTATTTAAGGATTAATAGATTTCTGAACAAGTAGAATAAACTAGAATTTTTGAAAACTGAATCTGGCTAACTATTCATGACTCAATAAAAATACTTCTACTGGGTACTGAGGCAGGGAGGAGGGAAGCTGGGAACTAAGAGCCAGCCTGCACTGTCTAAGCACACAAATTAGCTACACAAGGAAAAGAAACCATCTACCGTGTCTGCATAAGGTGTCCTGAAAGTACCCGAAGGGTATCTGCAGTCTTCATCCCCGACTCTTGGTTTGGTGCCACTACTATTTCCTCAGACAGCTTTGGCTTCTTCAGAATAAATGATCTTGTGTCTGCATGGACCATGGACTCCATGTCATAGTAATCTGAGCCAAAAAAATTGGCCATAAATGTTTGCTTTTGAATAAATCTTTTATTCCCAACATCACACACGTGACACAAATGTCAGTTTTTTATATATTCACAATTATTTTTTAAAAATCGTAACTGGTTCTACTTGAGAACAGGGCTGTAATGCTATTCCAAATATCTTTGGAAAGAACTCAGGTGGTCCTTTCCTTACCGAGTGCATTACAAGTGATTCAAATGAACACCCCAGCCTGAGGCTGACGAAGGTTCTCCTGGGAGGCTGCTGATGGGATATTAACAATACACACTACAGACATAGAGAATTTAAGAATCTTACTGTTTTCTACAATTCTGACCCACAGTTTACTGAACTGTTTTTCTAAAATCTGTTGTTCCATTTGCATAGTACCATGTAGAGGAGAGAACACACACTGAAAGAAAGAACTCATATGACACAATTTCCACCTGGCTGTCGAGAGAGGACTACTCTGAAAGAGAACGTTAAGACGAATGGCGTAACACCACAGAGCTCACATAATCTACACATGGCTCACCTGTCAGCATGCCACCAACTGAAGCCAAGGTACTTACTGCAAAGCTAGGAGGTCATTAGGACAAAATTCACAGGACGTTCACTCGGAACAAATGTTTACTAAGAAACTAAGAGTAATAGTGTAACTAGTTACCCAAAAAGGAAAAAGAAAAACAGCTGAAGAGCTGCAGACAGCACGACCCAAAAGGGGCATGAACAAGTGTTGCGAGAGGAAAAGATAAACTACTTCAGCTGAGGAAGCTCGCCGAGGATGACACGGGTATTACAGGAGGGCGCAGGAATAAACCAGGAGAGGGAGCAGAAAGCAACCAGAGCACCTCAGGCGGAGAAAAGCACATGGAGCAAGGCAGGGGCTTTCCCACAAGGCACTGAGGAAAAGCGCGAACCTCGGGACGGCTGGAAGAGCGTGTGAGCTGAGGGTGAGTGGCAAGGAAGGCTGCGAGCACACTGAAGGGTCTCGTCTCCATACTCTGAACTTTGGCCTGTAAGCAGTGAGACATCAAAGGGATTCCTAAGCAGGGAAGCGATACGCTCAAGCTGTTTCCTGCACAGCCGCGCTAAGGACTGTGGCGGCACACCTGTCCCACCAGTACTCTGGGAGGCGAGGCGTAAGGGTCACAAGTCTGAGGCCAGCCTGGCGAAGTAAGCACGCCAAGACCCTGTCTCAGAATGAAAACTGCAAAAACTGAAAACGGCTAGTGAAACTCTCTAATATCTCTAATGTTTTAATGAAGAATTATTTTCTTATTCTCCTCAATGGTTTGAGCAATCTGTCATTCTTACGTCTGATAATCTGAGCAATGTCGTTGAGGATAGCGGTATGCAACGTAACAACCACTGGTGATTTGTATTAATTTGTCTTGTGTCCTTGAGTGTTTTTGCTTTGATTTGTTTCTGTTCGTGATACTAGTATGCTGCTACTGTTCTATTTTTTTGTTTGTTTCTCATGTACTACTCTTTTTAAAATAAAAAATTTTTTAAAAATTTAAAATTTTTAAAAAAAAGAAAATGGCTGGGGATGTGGCTCAGCACACCCAGGGTTCAGTCTCCCAGGGCTGCAGATGGAGCTGTGTGAAAGGCCCTGGGTTCAGTCTCACAGGAGGAAAACAGCTCCGCGTCGGTGAGGGTAGGACAGACGGTAAAGGGAGACAAACACGGGGCTGGGGGGCTGGCACAGGAAGCACAAGAAAGGACGAAGAGCACATGTTAAGGGTGGTAAGGATAAACTCAGTGTTTAGACTTTGTTTAGCTTGAAGCCTTTTGTGTGGATTTTACATGGTATGAGGAAGTTGAAAACTCAGACTTGACTCTCAGGAGCGGGAGGAGCTTAAAAGCAGCAGAGGTGAGCTGAGTGTTTAACTGTGCGGATTTCGTTGCCACCTCACTCAGTGCACCCAGGAAGCCTAAGAGGGGGCGTCTTTCTCCCCTCACTACTGACCAACTTGCACCTCGAGCTTCTCAGCAACTCCCTGGGGTCTCCCGCTGGCACCAGCAGAGCCTGTATCTCGTCTGGTGACACTGCCTGCCTTCCCTGCAGCTGTACTTTCCGAGCCACAGCAGTTTCACTAGCTCACACCTGGGAAAGTACTGAAGAGAAGAGCTAACACTGAGGATGGGACACACGGTCAAGCGAACCTTTTAAGGAGCAGTGGAGGAGAAGAGATGACAAGAATGAAAATGAATGAGAAGAGCTGCTGTGGTGGTACAAATCTGTACTTCCAGCTACTGAGAAGGCTGAGGCAAGACAGTCACCTCAAGTTCGATGTGAGGCTAGGCAACTTAGCCAAGAACCTGTTTCAAAATAAAATTTTAAAAAGGAGCTGGGCGTAGCTCAGTGCTGCCTGCGTTCACTCCCCAGTATCGTTAAAAAAAAAAAAAAAAGTATGAAGGTAGTGAAATCCCGAAACCCAGAGGATCGAAGACTGAAGAAAACTGGAACACGTGTCATATGTGCAGTTTAGGCAAGAGTGCACTGAATCCAGGCATGGTGGCGCACGCCTGCAACTTGGGAGCACTTAGGAGACCGAGGCAGGAGGACTGCTGTGCGTTGAAGGCCAGGCTGAACTACATAACATGACCCTGTCAAAAAAAATTGTAAAAGGAAAGAACCACAATTTCTTTTTCTTTTTTGCCTTTTCTGAGACAGGGTCTCACTATGCAGTTCAGGCTTGGCCTTGAGCTCACTATGTAGCCCAGGCTGGTCTTGAACTCGCAATGATCCTCCTGCCTCAGCCTCCCAAGTGCTGGGATTACAGATGTGTGCCACCACGCCCAGCCTGAGAACCACAATTTCAAAGTAGAAAAAAGATCAACAGGAACTTTAGATAAGCAAAAACTGAATTCTAAGTCAATACTGAAGCAATCCTCAAGAGCCTCCAAAGGTTGAAGAACTGGCAGCAAAGGAGACTTTGGGAAGGGTGAGAGAGACAAGTGTTAGAGGACCCACTTCAGGGGCAGGCAGGCCATCCCTCCTACTCTCGGCACATGGCCCATCTGCCTCCCTGGAGACACTGCCATGCGAGTCTGTTCCAGAGGCAATTCCCAGAAAACCTTCTGCCCATTACACATTCCCTCCCTCGGGCTCATGACAAGGTCAGCTGTCAGTCTGTGCTCCAAGGACACCAGCCACACTGCAAGAAGCCAGCATGGGAATGGGGAGGGGAGCAGCTAAGCATGGTGCCCGACTCCTGCTGCGCCGCCCAGGCCAGGCCTTTCTCCTCTGAGTTCCCTATCTCCACCATCCAGTCTTTGACTTCAAAGACCTTTGGAGAAGTAGATCGGCCCGAACGGCCTAAAGGCATCAGCAAGAGCGCGCCCCAAAGTAGACCAGCAAATTGCTCTCCGCAATATCCACTTTCAAACGTGAAGTCTAAAGGTCCCGGCCCCAACTCATGAACCCAGAACACCTGCCGCTTTGTAGTGCTCCACTCTTACATCCCAGACCACCAAGACCTCCAACAGGCAGAGCTTTCACCTTGAAACAAGTAAGACCAGGAAGGAAAGGAAAAAATGTCAAAACAACCTTTAATATCCCCAGAAAAACAAGAAAAAGTACATGTACAGAAAACAAAAGCAGTCTGTTTTTAAAAAAAAGGAGCTGTGTGTGTGTGTAGAACATGCTTATACCCCCCCAGTACTCAGGAAGGCTGTAGCAGCGGAACCACGACAGGAAGATCCCAACATGGAGCCCATCCTGGGCAACTTCACAACATGGCAAGAACCTGTCTCAAAATAAATTCAAAAAAGGCTGGTGGTGCTCACCTACAATCGCAGCACTCTGGGAGGCTGAGGCTGGAAGATTTAAGCCTAATCAGCCTGGCAATTTGGCAGCTTGGTGAGACTCTTGCCTCAAAATAAAAATATTTTAAGAAGGGCTGCAGACGTTGCTGCATGAAAGGTTCAATACCCAATACGGGGGAGAAGGGGTATACAAATTATTTTTAGGGATAATGAAATATCTATGAATATACCATGAACGTGACATCAGGCTGTGCTTTGTGGATGTTTCATTAAACATTTAAAAATGTCTGATTTTGCAGCTGGCTGCAGCGGTGCATGCTAGGATCCCAGCACTCAGGGAATCTAAGGCAGGGGGATCAGAAGTTCTACACAGCATGGACAATTTAGTGACCTGGCAAGACCCTGTCTCAAAATAAAAAATAATAATAAAGCAGGGGTTGGTGAGGATGTAACAGTGCACAGGCCCTGCAGAATATACAAGAACAGAAGGGCTCTCACAAATAAAAAACACGACGGGAAGTAAAGGACTGCAGTCATTCATAAGCCTTAGGGAACTTCCTGATGCTTCAAACTGTGCAACAGGTGTAAAAAGAAAAAGTTACGAGACGTGCATAAGAACTGACGAGGTGAATGTGACACACACAGACCCTGGAAAACACTTTGGGAGACACTCACTGAAGACAGAATGGAATGTCGGAAGATGAGCGCGCAAAGTCAAGGATAAAGATTATCTGAACACTTCACAGGTAGAAGCAAGCAGCCAGAGGCGAGGCAGATGTGGCAATGTGATCATGTTCATCTGACGGGTAGGACCTGGCATCTGGTGGAGGTTAACACTGAAGAAGGAAATCACACCTGTCTCAGACAGCAAGGCTGGGGGGGTCCGGGAATGAAGTCACTTACTGGAGCCTTGACAGACAGAAAGTTCAGGAAAAAGCTAGCCGAGGAGGGATCAAAGGAATGGAGGTTCCAGCAAAGGGCAGACTTACGGGGCACAGAAGAGAAGGAGAGCAAGGTTCCCGCTATCTCATGGTTCCCCGCGTTTGTTAGGCAGCGGGGCAGGGACTGTGCACTGAGGACACCACGCACGTGCCCCTGTCCTGAAGCAGATGTCTCTGGGGTAGGCGGGACAGACATGACAAGACAGTGGCAGGAGTGGCCTGAGACTCTAAAGAAGTGAAGTCAAAGCGAGGATGAAGACGAGCAGCGGAAGCAGAAGGTACAAAGGCAGCTCAAGGAATGGCAAAGCGAGGGGAGACGGGGAGAGCAAGTCAGGTGAGGGGCTCAGCTGGTCGACGACAGCACGAGGGGCAGCAGCCAGGGGTCCAGGAGGAATGGTGTTTCAAAAACAAAGTTTCTGAATATGCAAAAAATAAAAACACCATACACCATGAGGAACATGCAGAGCTTCTCTCTTCGCCCTAAAATATCTTCACACATCTGTATGTGGCATCTTAGGGCCAGAGCTAAATGATAAAGATGCACTGAACAAGGCTTACACAATGAAAATGGCAACGGAAAACTGCCAGTTTACAATGAGAATCTAAATGTCACCAACCTTGACTCTGCAGCGTCTCTGCCATGACTGGGTCAATCTGCAGTCGGGATAACAACTGCCTCTGTTGGGTTCCTAGAATACAAATTTTAAAATTTCACTAAGCTTAAAACACAAATACCAGTGTTTGTTACCCAGAAATTAATCTTGTTGGGCTAACAGAAAATCTTAAAAATAAAGCTTCAAAAATACAAACTGTCAAACCACAGCCACAACCCAAGACAAAAAGCGGTCCTCAGGGTTAAACCAAAATGGCAATGAGGACACAGCCCTGCTCTTCCTTGGTGAGGTGGCCACATTTCTTGGACAGGAAGTAAAGCCTACAAGAGAAGTAAAGGGAAGGACGGAGAGTCAGGAGGTCCCTGAGTGCCAGCACTTGGGACGGGCCACAGTCCGCTGCAAGACAAGCACAAGAAGCGCCTCCCTCCCTCGCCCAGGCTCGCGCCATTCCTACGCCTTCTCCACCCCAACACCCACCTGTCAAGACGGCATAGCAAAATGCTCCAGAGCTATCTCAGTATAAATTCCCAAAAGACAACAATGGGCTCGGGAAGGTTCAAAAACGAGAATAAACAAGTGTAACCCTCAAATACGGCACTCACAACTCTGCAGTGCAAGGCCCTACACCCGCAAACATGGAAATATAGTCACCGCACTACATAACGATGGATGGGCTGGCCTGTGCTCCCCGACGCTGGCTCCTGCTCCTGCTCCTGCTCCCCCAGGACAGTATCACCTAGTGAGGCTGCTGCTATCTTAGTTTGCGTAAGTATACTCTGTATCTGCACGCTGATGAAACTGCCTAAAACACATTTCTTGGACCACCCCCATTGTTAAATGACGCACAAATGTAATTATTTGGATCTGCTACAAGAAAAGGTGCCCAGAAACTGGACATACTAGTGCATTCCTGTAATCCTAACACTCTGAGAGGCTGAGGCAGGAGGATCACAAGTTCAAGCCCAATATGGGCAACTTAGTAACTTACCAAGATCCTGTCTCAAAATAATCAGATAAAGGGCTGGGGATGTGGCTCAGTGTGAAAATCCAGGGTTTAATTCCCACTACAGCCAAAAAAAAAAAAAAAACCATGGCTAGAGTATTTATCATTTCCTTAAAAAGCTAAAAAAAAAAAAAAAAACATGGCTAGAGTATTTATCATTTCCTTAAAAAGCTCACAGAAGCAGTTCTCAATACGAGGTCCACAATGTTAATTCTTACTAACATTCCTACTTGCCAAATTGCATAAGATAGTAATGAACTATCTTTGCAAGCTGTCTAAGGAACAGGAAGGGTCTTACACTTCTCTATACCCTAAGCACTATACACAGTGCTTAGCAGGTGTCAGGCACTAATTCACAAGACAAGCTTTATGCTATGGTATAAAAAAAGGGACAGAAATGATAAGGTTTCCAACACTTCAATCCTAGCAAGATGTTTACGTGCTGATTTTTAGAGTGTATCTGTTATGTGCAACTTCACAAGGACAGACTTTGCTCAGCTGCAGACATGTAAGTGGGAGATCTCACTAAGTACCTTTCATTGCAGGGTACTTTTAAATTATAAAAATTATATTCAATCTGACATTTTATTCATTACTTGCTATTAAAACATGTTATATTAATTACCATGTAACGGTATGTCCAGAAAAGGATAAGTTTCTTCCAAAATTACCAAGAGAAAAATACATATCCTGAGGAGCAGACCTGAAATCCAAGTGTCATATGGTCACGCTGTATTCTTTGGGACAGTGTGGGAAGCTGACATATTACAGAGTATAAAAAGAACGCTCTTAAATGCAAGAACCAGGTTCAAATACTACAACAGGTCTCTTTACATATTTAACTAAGGAAGAATCATAAATTCTAAAATAACTACACACAGATATTTGGAGGAGGACTGTTATGTCACATTTCAAGGGTTTCATTTCACATTCATCAATAGTGTCAAAACATCACTTTAGAGATGGAATTCTGATACATTCCAGGCTTTTAAGGGTGAATCGCACACCCATGAAGACTTCACTTCTCTATTTGCTGCCACTCTATCACAGCTACAGTTGAGACACATGGAAAGACACAGGTCAAAGGAGGAGTATGTAGAAAACAGCATAAAGGGGTTTACCTTTCTCAGTATTTCTAAGGAAGTCGATTATTTTTACATCAGTACCCCTTGACTGTGATTCAAAATCTATTTCAGCTTGAAAATCTTCCAATTGTCTGTTGCATTCAGATGTTGATGCTGAATATTCATTCATTTTAACCTCCAAAGAGGAAATTTTTGCTTCATTCTGAGACACTCTAACATTTAGGTCAAAAAGATTTGCTTCCACTGTCAAAATTGCTGCTTTCATTCCTTTAATTTCATTGACGTCGGTTGATATTTTTCTTAAAAGGTGGGAAATATTATCTAGCTCACTTAGTGAACAAGAGGAGTTTGTTACAGAACCTACACCAGCCGGTTCCGGTGAGAAGGAAACTGGTAGAGATGGTGACTGAAATCTTGAAGACATTTCCATAAAATCTGTTCTTAGTACCTGGGTGTTTCTCCTTCACAACCCATTAAACGGTCTCATCAAAAGTAAAAAGCAGTGATCAATGCTGTTACCTTAAGAAGTATTAAGAGTGACTAACATTTTAAAACCTGTAACTGGAAAAATAAAGCCGTACATTCTAGAGTTAGAAAATCTGAAAATGCTAGACAGCAGATCAATTTTTCTGTTTGCTACAACTGAGAAGTCCTATTTTGTAGCCACTGTATCTTCTAGGTCATACTTATAGCTCCTCACCTAGTAACCTCATTATTACATACAAAATAATTCTTGCTTCTGATTGGCTGAGAAGAAACATATGACAAGCAAAGAATTTTCTATTATTTACCTCACATGATGGAACACTAAAGAGATGTACCATAAATTAAGCAATATATTCATGTTAAGGGGAGTGAATGCAAGGCGCAGGGCACAGGCGCAAGGCGTAGGCTCAGGGATGGGAGACGACTCTGTGGGATCAAGGAGCCAGGACCCTGAACATCAGACAACGGAAAAACTGCAGGATTTCGAGACGTAAGAAAAGCTGCACGTGGCTTCAGGGTCAGCAGGAAGTGGCCAGGCAGAGCTGGAGCTGGGAACATGGTTAGGGCTGCAGCAGCTAAAACGTGAAGCACCAAGACTTCCGGGAAGGGATGTGACCTCAGCAATAGTCCAAAAGCTCCTGAATTTCCCAAAGCCAGACTCTTAATGGATTCAGGTCACAGGGAATGAATGCAAGATGACTTAGGACCCAGGTCAGTAACAATTTTCTGGGCCGGTGGAAGGGAATGCTTGAGGTGGAGATTCCCCAGGGGGAGCCAGAACCCCGTCCCCTTCTTTGACTTGGCCAGAAGGATTGGCAAGATCTCGGTGCACAGCACAGCGCGCCTAGTGCAGCCAGAAGTTAGGGAGTTCCAGGATGGGCGATGGAGCAGAGGCGCCCAGAGAGTTCCCGGGAGCCTCCAGCAACAGCGCCGTCCGCGCCCAGCCTCCGGCGAAGGGCGTCTGTGACCCGAGAGAAGGCCGGATGGCGGGAGCCTGGGTCAGGCAGGACGAAGGGCTTCGCTGTCCCATCCAAGAGCAAGGACACTGCCGGAAGGCCGCGTACATCCGCGACGGGTCGTTCGCTGCCCTTCCTGCCCCTCTTCCCTGGTGCCTCCAAGCCCCTCCACCCCCAAATGTAGGTGCGACCAAAGAAATGGGGGGAACCCCAGATGAATTTATCAAGTATCACAGAGGCTACAAGCGAGAAGAAGTTTAGTCATAAAAAGTCAAAAGATTTCCCAGAAATATGATGGGTTAGGTTGTTTAGTTAATTTAAAAAAAAATCTGAAAAATAAGTGAGAATATAGCACTCAGAGGATAGCGCAGAGAGAGAGGAAAAAAAAAAGAAAAACGTGAAAGAAAAATTAGAATATCCTGATGGCTAAATGGAAAGAACTAATGTGTGTTTAATCAGATTTCTAGATGAAGCAGAAAGAAAGAATGGGGCAGAGAAAATATTGAGAGACAAGAGAGATTTCCTCCAAAATTGTCACACTTAAGAAACAATAAATCCCCCCAAAAAACACATAAATTTACACAAAGACACAGTATAACTTTACTGGAGGTCATCAAAGACAAATGGAAAATCTTAAACACCAGCCGCAGGATGAAGGTGCTGGCTTCCAAGGAGTGAGAGTTTGATACCCAGCTGACTTTTCAATGGCAATAATAAAACCAGGACAGATACTACTGATGCTAGATATTAAAAAAGAGATAAGCTCACATTTTGAAAAGCTAGGTGCTCGCAAAACCTGGAGAAAACTAATAAATTAGCCTCAAAATGAATAATTCTATTACTATAAAATAATAGGAGTCAGTGGGACTACTATGGCCTTCAAGTGGCTTCAGCAGAGAATTTTACCAGACACACAAAGAAGACAGAGTTCCAGCCTTCTACAAAGTCTTCTGGACCATGTGGTATAAGGAAGGTCTATATGAGTTAGATAGAAGCATGTGGTTCATTAGATAGACCATGTGGTATATGTGAGTTAGATAGAAATGTTATAGGCAGTCAGACAGGGCCAGGCCCTCCAAGGAGCCAATATGGAAGACAAGACACCTTACAAATGGAGAGGCGGTACTTGCTTCGGGCCAGATCTCAAGACTAAAGATTAAACAAACACACCCACATACCTCCCAAAGGATGGGGGGATTGATATTCTAAATAGGTAGCCATCACCTTGAAGACTCCCTGACCCAACCCCCTACAGGAAAAGCCCCTGTTCTGTATTCATGCCCCCTTGCTACGTGACTCGCTTCCCCATTTGATCCCGGCTTAATCAGTTTTACCTGAACAATTCTTATTGGCTGACCATAGTCTTGTCCATTTTCCCCTACCTTGGACCCGTCTCATCTCGTGGTTTTGCTCTATAAAAGTCCCTAGAAAAGAGAGTCTTGGGCAACCCACTGAGGCCCCACTTCTGTCCCCCTCAATAAATATATTCTGCTCTTAAAAAAAAAAAAAAATATTCATGTTAAGCACTTTATGTCTCAATGCTATAAACGCACTTTTCCTCTTTTGTCCACTGAACTGTAACTTTCAAGCTGCAGACTATTTTGTTTTATGGTACCTTAAATTTCATTTACCCTTAAATGGTACAGCAATACCTCAGCTGTCAAACTCAATTCATTCCAAATTCATGTGTGAACACCAGAAAGAAACGTTTCCCGTAAGAAATCATGGAAAACAAAATAACTGGTGCTGAGGCCCCAAATTACACTTATATACTCGTTTTTCCAGGACTTTAACAAATTTCACAATGATTTCCTTCTTTTTTTAATGATTTTTTTCTTTAACCATCATCATCGTTCTCACAGTTTTCCTCTTAGCTTTACTGCTGACATCACTGTCTTTGAAGCCACGGTTACAGTTTACACCAATACTCACCACAAAGCACAATGACAATGTTTTAACGCACTAATACAAGCCCTATGTGTTGTCTGAGAGCAGCACTTAGAGGGAAGTGTCAGCCTTTTATGGGACATCTGACTCATTCTTGGGCCACACAGGTTTTTTCTGGGGGGAGGGCAGTCTTTTTGAGACAGGGTCTCACTATGCAGTTCAGGCTCGCACTGAGCTCACTTTGTAGCTCAGACTGGTCTCAAACCTGCAATATCCTCTTACCTCAGCCTCCCAAGGGCTGAGATTACAGGTCTAATGGTTTTAATAGTTCACACTTTTGTTTTTACTTTCACTTCTTAAATGCAAGTGTTTGATCAACTTTGGATTAGTTTTTGGATAGCTGGTAAAGGGCCCAATTTCATTCTTTTGTGTGGACATCCAGCAAGCTCAACACTATTTGTTAAAAACTGTTCTTTCTCCCTTGAATTGTTTTAACACACCTACCAAAAATCAAATGATCATAAATATATGGGCCCACTTGTGGAATCTTGACCTTGTTCCACTGGTATGTCAGTACCACCCAGTCTGGATTATTATATTACAGTTTTAGATTAAGTTTTGAAAAACAAACCCTTGAACATTATTCTTTTTCAGAAGTCTCTATTTCCACGTAAATTTTAGGATCAGCTTACCAATTTCTACAAAAAGTCCATCTGGAATTTCAACAGACTGACCTGAAACTGCTGATCAACTTGAGGAGCACTGATATCCTAACAGTATTAACACCTTCCAATCCATTTACATGGAAAATCTTTGCATGGCCTTAGTTTCAGAAGTTGTTTTCACTTTGGCTTACTCCTCAGCCAACAAGTATGTCAACTTGTCAAGATGCAAGCTGGTAGATAGTACTTATCACAACCTTTTCAAAAGAAAAGGTTTGATTTCCTCATCAAATTGCTACTGCTCGCAATGACAAAGAAAAAGCTAACTGTTGGAATTTATATAACAATACTTATTTTTCCACTCTGTCCATACATTAATTCTTCAAAGTTCAGACCAAGTATGTAAAATTTACCAGACTGCAAATTCATATAATTTTTAAAAAGCACCAGCTGATGACAGCTATCGTCAACATTAAGAACAGCACCTACTTAGCCAAGCAAAACCTGCAAACCAACTGGTTCACTAGAGGTCTGCAAGCCCAATGAGAAAAGCAAGAAAATGGTCAGAGGCTCCGTCATAAAGAAACAAGGTACTTAAAAAGGAGCCCAAAGTACCTAAACAGATGCATCCTTTACAGTAGATTATGCCCGAGTCAACTTTAGAATGCAAAATAAGCAAAGGCTCTTCCAAGGATTTTAGTGTGAATACCTATCAGCAGATAAAGTCTACCTATTTTAACATTTACTCCTCACAATAGTACTGAGGTGAGTGTAATAGTTATCTCCAATCACAGGTTAAGAAACTGGGGCACAAAGGGGTTAAAATCAACCAGTAATGGCAGGGCTTGGATTAACACTCCATCACGAACTCTATCTTATACTGCTGTATCTCTCTGTCCATGATGCATGAAGAAGAACGAAACATCGCAGGACTCCATGTGGTGTAATTCCTATTTTATAGGTACATGTATAGAAACAGTATAGAAACAGTCCTACAATTCCACTTTGCACATCAAAATGCCTACAAGACTGAACTAATCAATACGTATTACGTTGAATTTCTAAGTGCAGGCTTACCTCCTAGGAAGGAGGTAGAGTTCCCTAATTTGGTCTGAATAGAAAAGTTCCTTTCAACTAAGCATCTTTCATAGTGCTTTTGTTCCAGATGATCTATGTCAAGCACAGATGGGAACCAAACTTAGGACGGTTCAACTTTCAACTCGTCAACATATACAGACCACACACTGAATTGTTTCTGGCCTCGTGATAGGTGCTAAGATACTCTCTTGTGAAGCTGGGCAATGACAAGCCACAGACCACAGCAGTCACCTGATTATGAAGGAAAGGAACCAATACTGTAGCCTAGTGTGCTATATTCAACACTTTCCATGAGATTTAAAAGCTTTGTATTGTAAAATAAGCCACGTGTCAGAGAAGTTGGCCCAACTGCAGGCCAATGTAAGTGCTCTATGCATGTTTAAGGTAAGCTCTCTGTTATCTTAGACTGCTAAGTTTCAAGTTTTGGTGAGTTTCCTGGGATAAAATCCTACCAGAAAGTCTAGGCACATCTATATCAACCCCATCAAAAAGTCCATGAGCATCTATAGATGCAGTCCCCCGCTGCTGGAGAACCCATACTGAAACTGCCAGGCGTGGTGACATCAGACCTGTAATCTCTGCCCTCTGGGAGACTGAGACAGAAGCACCCCAAGTTCAGGCGTATCCTGGGCAACTTAGCGACAGTTTGTCTCAGAAATAAAAAAGTTCTGAAAGGGTTGGCAATGAGGCTCACTAGGGAGGTCCTGGGTTCAATTCCCAGCACCCAAATAAAAAAATATTTTGGAAAGGCTGGGGATGCAGCTCAGTGCAAAGGCCCCAGGTTCAATTCACAGTATTGGGGACAGTGGGCCTGTGAACACATAGTCTTCATATAGTTGGTGATGAAAGTACCACGGAGAAAAAGCCCTAGGAAGATAGGGAGCATAAAGACGGGAGTCCAGGGAAGGTCCACAAATGTTATTTGAGTGAGCTATGTGGACATCTGGAAGAAAGCCTTTCAAGGGGAAAAGACAAGCACCTCAGGCTTACTCACTTTCAAATGTCCTAAGAGATAACAGGAGCCCGAGACAGAGGGAGAGGGCGGTAGGTGGTGCGACCGGACCGGAGAGGATCTGGACATATATACTCAGGGCGTGACAGCAAGCCACCAGAAGGTTCTGGGCAGGGAAGGAAAGTGATCTCGCTTAGTTTAAAAGCATCTGCCTGCTGCTGTGTGGGACAGACTGGAGAAGGCAGGCTGGAGGGCACACACACACCCAACAACCAAGGCAAGTCGTGGGTGGTGACAGACTAGGACAGCGGCAGAAGGGATGGGCAGTGGTGAATGCCGCATATCCTGAAGGCAGAGGCTGACAGGTGATAGAAGGGAAGGCAGGAGATTAAGGAAAAGAAGAAGGAACAGGAGGAAAGAACTGCCCTAAGCATAGAAGAAAGAAGAAGGGAGGAGTCTGGCCTGAGCACCTGGAAAGCTGGAGCTGTCACTATCTACAGTGAAGATGAACACCAGACAAACAGACTGGAGAAGCAAACTAGCTGAGTTCTGGGCAAGGCTGCAATGACTTCTTAAATACCCAAGAATAAATACAAAGCAGGCAGTTAGACAGGACTTAGAAGTCCAGGAGTGAGGTCCAGGCTGGAGGGATTTAAAGCCTTCATGTGCAGTACAGCATGAGATCTGACATAGGCAGACACTTGCAAGACCAAATTTAATACGTAAAAAGGGTTTCCTTTAAAACAAAACAAACAAAAAAAGCACAAGAAGGAGCAAATTATCTGGGAAAACCTAGACAACTAGCGGGAGGACAGGCACAGCAACGCGCTCTCCAGCCAACTCCGCCACCGCTGCAAGGCCCACTGGTGCGTTCAGAGCTCAGCCCGCCTGCAGGGCAGCTTCCGTGCAGACACTGCTGGAGCAATCCCACAAATGAAAGGGCAAGAAAAAGACAGCAGAAACTGACTCTGAAGGAAACCCTTACTTAAAAGAGTTCTTAAAAGTAATCTCTCTAATTAGAACCTTCAGACAAATTCAGTGATACTGCACCCACAAAATAAGATACGACGAGAAAAAATACTGTGACAGGAAGAAAGCTTGTGGGAATTTGAAAAATTACTTCTCACACTGAAAAGTCACATGGGGAGCCTGAAGACACAGATGGTCCCCCAACTTATTCTGTAATAGTGCAAAATACAAATTTAGTAGAAATAGCATAGTACTTCAAATTTTTAGTCTCAACGTTTTCCCAGGCTAGCAGTATGCAGCATGACGCCATCTTCCTCACGCAGGGCGGCAGCCGCGAGCCGTGGCCTCCGGTCAGCCTGTACACTCACAAGTCAGCAGCTACTACTCCGCGCTGTACTGCGCTAATGTAAGTAGGTTATTGTGTTCAATGCATTTTCAACCTATATTTTCCAATTTATAAGGGATTAATCAGGGTGTAACCCCATTCTAAATGAAGGAGCATCAGTAAAGGAAGTTTTCAAAGAGTAGAACAAGATGAAATAAAAAAGATGTGAGACTGATACAAGATCCAAGTAGTTGATCATCCGACACAATTTCCAAAGGAAATAATGAAAACAGTACATTTTTAAAGAAATAATAGGGCCAGGGATATAGCTCAGCAGCACAAGCGCCTGCCTGGCAAGCACAAGGTCCTGAGTTTGATCCCCGGTACCAAAAAAAAAAAAGAAAAAAAAAAAAAAAGAATACACGAATTTCCCACACAAAAGAAAACACATTTCAAATCTAAAGTTTGCACGACACATTAGTCCCAAAGTGACTGTCCCCCATCCAGGCAATCACAGTGAAACTGCAAGACAACAACAGAGAAGCCAGGCTCAGCGGCATGTGCTTTTAACACAGCATTTGGCAGGCAGAGGTGGGAGGGCTGTAAACTGGAGTCTTGACCGGGCACCTTAGTAAAACTGTGTCAAAATAAAAAGCCAAGCCATTTTACTGTCCCTCTTTTTGTAAGTGAGCTTCCCAATCCCCTGGGTGGCTATAAAAACTATGATGTGGAATAAGAATGTCCCCGTGCTGAAAATCCAGGACTCTTAATATGGGAAAGGATCTTAAGTGAATTTTTTTCCCAGCAACAAGATGGAAAAAGACCTCAAGCTAAAAATCCTACAAATTCTAATAAAACACCATTCTCCAGAGGGAAAAAAAAAAATAGATGGTAATACAGGTAAGCAATGCCAGAAGGGAAAAGGAAAGAAAAAGCTATGAAAGAAAGAGCCAGCACTGCCAAGGGGAAGAGAAAAAAGAAAAATATCTATGGAACAAAGAAAAACCTCCATGGAATCTCTGAACAAAAAAAAGTTGGATTTGTTTAGTGGGGCAGGGGAGTACTAGGAATTGAACTCAGGACCTTGTGCTTGCCAGGCAGGCACTTATGCTGCTGAGCTGTGTCCCTGGCCCCTGAACAAAAAAAAAGAAAAAAGAGAAATAAAATGTAATCCTGTCTGTGTAATGGATAATACTTAGTCTTAATGTAAGTGCTTCTTACTAGTTTTGAACTTTAAGTGTACCTACAAACCAAGTACCAAACCATAGGAACCAGGAAAATAGACCAAAATGTAAATCTGATCAACTTTAACAATATAAGAGTAAAAAAAGTAGGTGCGGGTGAAACGCCCATATGTTTTGGGAGGCTGTGAGGGGTAGAGTCTTTCTATGTAGTTCGGACTGCTCTGAACTTACTATAGAGTCCACCCTCGCCTCAAACTTGCAGTTATCGTCGCCTCAGCCTTCTGAGTGGGTTGTACACCTATCAATGTCCACCTTTTACATGCCAAAATATACTTAGGGCCAGAATACTATGAAATATAGTTAAACAGACAAGAAGATATTTAGATGTATTACTGAAAATTACAAATATAACCAATAAAGGAACAGTGGTTCTTACTATGAATTTAGACCAGGTAAAGATACAAATTAGATCCTGACATACCCCAGGAAGAAATCAATAGATATCATCTGTAATTGATAAATGAAGAAAGTGGATTATGTACTCATATTATTAGACATGGAGAAAATAAAAGTCAAACACAAGTTATAACTTTAAGGAGTAGAGAACAATGGAGCAAGGAATGTTGCCTTTCTGTTTTAAATCTTTCTATACCACCTGATTATTTTCTAATCTCCTACCAGATGTTACACTACACATTGATTTGTTTTTCCAAATTTTCTATGGTGAGCATATGCTTCACACCATAAAATCTTTTAATTTTTGGTGGTTTTTTTGAGACAGTGTCTCATGTAGCTCAGGCTGCCTTGAGCTCACTACGTAGCCCAGACTGGCCTTGAACTCACAGCAATCTTCCCGCCCACCTCAGCCTCTCAAGTGCTGGGATTACGGTGCCACCATGCCTTAACTGTTTTTTGCATATAACATATATTCAAACAGGAAAATAAAGGAAATCCACACCTAGACAAATCATAGTAAAACTGCAGAACGCCAAAGACAAAAAGGTTCTTGGAAGCAGCCTTGGAAGAGAGAAAGGACTTATCACCTACAAAGGAAGGAGAGACAGTTAGAATAACAGAAGTCCACTCAAGAACAATGGAATCCAGAAGACAGTAAAATATATAGTCTGCCCCAAAACCGTACACATCCTTCAACAGTTCGCCATACCACCACATGTCTGGGAGCTAACGGCCACCACCTCAAGCACCTTTATAACTGCTGCAGCCAGAGGTAACTTGTATTAATCTCATGATGGCTCAATAAACTTAGTATTAAAATTTTGATACAAGTTTGTCTTTTCTTGACTTATACAATTTTTTGGGCAGACTTTAAATATAAGGTACTGACAGTAAATAACTACTGTTAACCTAGATTTAGGTCTACATCAAAAACTACCACACAAGAACAAGAAGAAATAAAAACATTCGTAAGTAAACAAACAGGACATTTATCATCAACAGGAGGTCGTAAAAGGAACTTGCAAAAAATATACTTCAAAAACACTTAAAATACTAGAAAATCATGGTCCCCAAATAATATTGAGATGTGAGAATGAACAAAATGCTAAACATGTAGGTAAATTTAAACAAACATAACCGGAGAACATAATAATTGTGTTCAATTTATGTATCAAAAAAACACTAGCCCAGAATGGTAGTGCACACCTATAATCCCAGCCCTTGGGAGGCTGAGGCTGGAGGACTGCCCTGAGTTAGGCCAGCCTGGGCTATATAGTGACACCTTTCCTCAAAATACAAACAAAACCAAACTGAAAACATAATGCTAGTCAAGAAGGTAAAAACTAAAGCTGTATGACCAAATCTTTTTAAGTCTTTTTACTGTTCGGAAATGAGGCCAGGATATTAACCTCTAAAATATTAAGTTAAATTTCCATAATAAAATTTCAGTGACAACCACTAAACAAACAGAAATGCAGTTTAAATTATAAACTAATCAAAAAATTAAGAACCAGGACTATTAAAAAGTAATCAATGAAACTTTAAAGGATGACAGAAAGTAGTCCAACTATATCACAAATTCTAGTAAGTGGTCAAAATGATCCAATAAAAGGCAAACTCAAGCCAGGCATAATGGTGCACGCTTGTAATCCCAGTACTTGGGAGGCTGAGGCAGGAAGATCTCCACTAGTTCAAAACCAGCATGTACTACTGGCAAGACGCCATTTCAAAAAGGCCACAAATAAATAAATAAAGGCCGCTGGCTGTGGTGGCGCACTCCTGTAATCCCAGCACTCAGGAGGATGAGGTAGGAGGTTCGCTGCAAGTTCGAGCCAGCTTGGGCTACAATGTGAGCTCAAGGCTCGAGGCCAGCATGAACTGCATAGCAAAACCATGTATCAAAAAGACAAAAAAGAAAAAAAAAAGCCAAATCCAGACTGTATTAAAAAAATAAAACCCAGCTTTATGATGGTAAGCCATATGCCCAAACCACAGAGAATACTGAAAACAAGACATAAAAATATATACGGCAAATTCTACATAAATAGCTATGTAAGACATATGTAAAACTAACTTTACAATAAAAGCATCCTTTGGTATAGGGAGTCACAGATCACGACAAACATGAGTCAACTTGTCAGAAAGTTACAGTAGTTTTAGTTATGTATGCTCATAATGAGTAGTACCTTCTAAATAAAACAAAACTGATACAAATACAGAGAAGTTAGTGTAAAGTTTACAGTATGATGGGCAGCTACACACTCTCAATTACAGACTGGTCAGCAGACCTGAAACTCACATGTTTTGAACAGTAGAGCTTTATCCACTCAATAAACGCAAAAACTGCCCTCCAACAATTAGCCTACTTTTTCTAAAATGTACGTGAAGATATACAAAACTAATCATACATTAAGCAAGTGTTAACAGTTTTCAAAGCCTTTGCATTTTATAGATCACATTATTTAACCACAATTAACAATGAGAAAACAAAGACTAAAAGACAAAAAAACAACCAAAACTTCCACATCCTGTATATTCTTAAAACACTTTCAAAAACTCACAGGTGAAACAATCATAATGGAAATTAAAGACACTTTAATGAAGACGTATCAAAACTAGTAACACACAGTAAAAGTGGTACATCAAAAGCAATGTATAATCTAAATGATACACTGGAAGTTACAGGCTTAGATAAACTAAGAAAAAAATATAGAAGGATGTATTCAAAATAAGAGCAGAGCCAGGTGTGGTGGCACACACCTGTGATCCAGCACTCAGGAGGCTGAGGCAGGAGGATAGTTGTGAGTTCAAGACAGGCCTGGGCTACAAAGTGAGCTCAAGGCCAGCCTGAACTACATAGCAAGACCCTGTCTCAAAAAAAAAAAAAAAAAAAAGCTGTAGAAATCAATGAAACAGAAAGTAAAGACACTAAGTGAGAGTAAGTGATGCCTAAATCATTGTTGCGGCCATAAATCTTTCAAAAAACTGACAAAACAAATTAAGGTGAGAGATTGACTCAAGATAAAAGGTGAAAATGCACACATAGTAAAGTGGACAGGCTAGTAAAACTAAAGAGGTCAGGGGAGGGTGTATATCTGTAATTGCAACACTTGGTAGGCTGAGGCAGGGGGATCTGCGTGAGTTTGAGGCCAGCCTGGGCTACACACTGAGCCTGTCTCAAACAACAACAAAAAAAAAGAGGCCAGACAGAACACACTATCAACTCATGTTAATACATGTACATAGTTAGATTTTTAAAACATGTCAGAACTATAAAACTGTAAGCACATTAAGAAAGACTGCTTACCATCACTTTACACCTGTGAACAAATGAATCTAGTAAGAGTTCTTATCAACATTTGTACTTGATACCATTTCAACTCAACCTTTTTATTTTAAAACATCACAATAAAGAACCCCCACAAACCAATCCATTCACGACCTAGTGAGTTTTCCTAAGGTGAAACGCCTAACCACCACCCAGTTCAAGCAAAGAACTTACTGCCAATCTCTTCAGATGCCTCGCCATGTGCCCCATTTTAATCATCCCTCCCCAAAGGTAGCCAACAGCTGTCTTTAAAGTACTGCCCAAGGGGTTCTGCACCGTTTTATACATCAGTGTGTATTCCTGGATATGGTAAACTGAATTTGCTCCCTTTATTTTGTTTCTTAAGATTTTTACAAATTCTCAGACCATTTAACTATAAAGTGACCCAGAGACTTAATCTACCTGTTGCATACTTAATGATGCATTTCTATTAACATTCTTCTGGCCTCTATACCTTGCAAGCTGACTGTGGAGTTGCAGGCTTCATGACTTAAGATTCAGTCCTTTGACAAGACTAATATAGTGTTTGTTCTTTTCTCAGGAGGCATAAGAACAAATGATTTTTATTCATTCAAAAACAAAATGAAACACCTCAAAGCCTACCTTGTTTTCACTTATTAGCTGAATTAACTTTTTTAAAAGATGCTTACCTCATTTACCATAGCAAGGGTTGACAAACATTTCTGAGACCATGGAAGGCTGTATACGTGCAAGGCTACTCAACTAATGTAGTAACAAAAAAGCAGTCAAAATCCATTCATGAATTGGTATAGCTTGATTCCAATAAAACTTTATTTAAAAAACAGGTACCTACTCCTGTACTATTCAGTCACCAACTGGTACCGCTTTACAGGAAAATATAATGCTCAATTGCTTTATTTACCAAGTTTTCAAGATAAATATCCATTATGCTCTAGAACAATGGTGGCAAACCTATGGAACACATGTTCTTTGATGTAAGACAAAAGATGTTAATGTATGAGTTGTTTTTTCTAAACTCAAACCTCAATATTCAGGTTTAATTGCAGCGTTGGCACTTTGTGATAAAGAAGTCAGTTCAGGTTTGCAGTTTGGGCCCTTGTCTCTAAAAGGTTCACCATCACTGCTCTGGAAGGTGATCAAGTAAGGTTTACTTTTGTTGGGGGTGAGGAATAATTTGACAGAGCCTCATTCACTGCCACTTTTCCTCTTACTGGAGCTCACAGGTTCCATGTGACCAGCGGGAACCGCTGAAAGCTGAATCCTGAATCCTTCTGCTATGACTGCCACACACTGATAGTTTCTTTGCTACATATGATGTCTAGACAGCCTAGGATCACCGTAACCTTTTCTGCCACAGACAAGGAATCAAACATTTCTAAAGAAGCCTAAGTTGTTTACATAGGAAGCAGTCTAGTCACCGTCTACATACTAGGTACACTCAGTGCTATGGGACGGTTCAATGATTCTGTGCCTTTGCAGGAGCAAACCTAAAGAAAAACTCATCCACTTACTTACACATAAAACAAGGGGCTGGGGATTTAGCTCAGCAGCACAGCACCTGCCTGGCAAGTGCAAGGTTGAGAGTTCAATTCCCGGTACCGGAAAAAAAAACAAAAAACAAAACAAAACAAAAAAAACAAATACTTACACATAAAACACAATGTGAGTGTGTAAAAACTTGCTACCAGGTTCTTACCTGTCTGAAGCTCATACTCCATTAGATTCCTTACAAAAATGTGAAAATCATTTTTGCTGGACATAAAATTCTCTATCTTCTTCCCGAAGTACCTTAAATCTACTAGTCATTTACCTTCTATCATGAAGTGATACTATAAAAGACCTGAGGATAAACTAGTTTTTAAGTTTGTGACTTTTTGCCTGTGTGCCTATGTTTGTTTTCTTTTTAAAAATTCCCTTAGTTCTTGGATAAACTTAAATGTTTCTGGCTGTGAACGGATATTCACCAGCATACAGATGTAAACTTTCTGGTAAGTAGCTTCAATTTTTCCTTTTCCTTACTTCAGAAATTTTCTTTTTTTCCTTATTTTGAGAGTTCCTTTTTTTGAACTCTGTAGTTCAGGCTGGCCTTGAACTCAATACGTAGCCCAGGCTGGCCTCAAACTCATGGCAATCCTCCCACCTCAGCCTCCCAAGTGCTGGGATTATAGGTGTGTGCCATCATGCCGGGCTTCAGAAGTTTTCTTTTTTTTTTCGTCTTTTTGAGACAGGCTCTCGCTATGCAGTTCAGGCTGGCCTTGAGCTCATTTTGTAGCCAAAGCTGGTCTTGAAATCACAACAATCCACCTGCCTCAGCCTCCAGAGTGCTGAGATTACAGGCGTGCGCCACCATGCCCGGTCAGAAGTTTTCTTGAAAGACTAAAGTATTCTCTTGTTCCCCACCCCCACCAGAGATCCCTACTATGAATATCTTACATCTCTGCTGCTCATACTATCTGCCATTTTCTCTTGACTTCTACTTTTTGATTTTTATAATGTTGCTCCCTTTATCTTCAAAGTCTCTGAAGATATTTCAGGGTATTAAAATGTACTAATTATTGAGTTATTTCTAACACAGCTTTCCTTTTCTTTTTCTTTTAGTACTAGGGATTGAACCTAGGGTGTCACACAAAAGTCTTCATTTCTAAGTAAATTTTTACTTGTAATTCTTCTCAATTCATTCCAAAAGTTTTTCCAATTCTGTTCAATGTTATTTTTACACATCATGGATTTGGAGGATTTTTTTGTTTGTTTGTGCATGGTACCAGGGTTTGAATCCAGGACCTCACGCATTTAGGCTATCAAGCACTCTTTCATACCTCTAGACCTTTTCAAGCCAAAGGTCTGATAAACCTCCCTGGCTGCCCCTTAAATCTGTCATCTCCTTGCCTTAACCTCTCAAGCAGCTGGGATCAGTTATATAACACTACACCCACCCATGTCTTGTATTTTTTCAGTGTCTTCTAGCTCACTCTGAAATAATGTGTCTTTTTGTTTTCAACACCTGAGCTGAGGTGTAGCTGGGTGATAAAGCACGTTTACAAGTGTAAGGCCATGGGTTCAGTCCACACCACTGAGAGGCAGAAAAGGGGGGGGGGGAAGAGAGGGGAGGGAAGGGGAGGGGAGGGGAGAGGAGTGGGAGAGGAAGGCACAGGATGTAATCCTAAAATTCCATGAAATCTACAAACGGAAAGAACACAGGTCTGTAAGGACTGAAAAAATGTATTCAAAGGTCAGACAAAAAAACTGGAAATAGAGTGAATACAGATTTTTTCATTTAGGCAAAACTTTAAAAATCAGACCTTAGGGCTGGGGATTTAGCTCAGCGGCAAAAGCATTTGCCTGGCAGGCGCAAGGTCGTGAGTTCGGTTCCTGGTACCGGAGAAAAACCAAAAAAAAAAAAATCAGACCTTAGTAGAAAGACAGGAACAAACTGGAATCTTTTCTGAAGGGAAGAGAGGGAATACGTTTGCGAGGAGTGGAAAGGGGACGGTTCAGGGGTCAGGGAACACAGCTGCTTAACACCCCAGCTGAGAGCACTAGTCCCGGGCAGTAAGGGTGCGGGAGACTCTCACGCAGGAGTCACGCAGTGAGCCACACTGGCGGAATCAGGAGACTATGCAGAAGTCAGGCTTGGGGAAGAGGCAAAAAAAAAAAAAGGAAACAAAAATCAACCAGAAGTGAAGTGAGGCCGCTGGGACAAGTATTTGATGGATCACAGAGGCAGCATGCTAAGTGAGGGGAGATTTAAAGACCAAGATTTCAAGGTAGGGAGAATAGAGGCAAGATCAAAAACAGGAAGGTAAGAACACGAATAAATTCATCTTTAAGTAAAAACTTCTTTGAAACCAGCAAAATCCACTATGGATGAGTTTACTGCACTTCTTTCCACTTTTGAGAACATTAAAAATTTCCATAATAAATTCCTTGTGTATTGGGGGCGTTTTGAGGTTGGGTCTCACCAAGTGGCCCTGATTAGCTTTGAACTTATGACCCTCCTGCCTTAGGCTCTGAGCAGCTGGGATTACAGGTATATGCCAACATGCCTGGTTTCATAATGAAAACTTTGAATTTCTTAAAAGTGTACGTATAAGCATTCTTCATGACCCCTTATTCTTTTTGGGTCTAATATTCATAGCATAATACTCTGGAAAAACCCACCTGAAAAAATTCCCCCTGAGAAAGTTTAACAGAAAGTGAAGTATTTAAATCCTTACCTTGATTTTTTTCTGTATTATCTCCTTTTGTTTCTTCCTCTTTAATAGGCGGACTAACTCTGGGGGTCCTGCCTTGCCCCTGGACCACTTCTGCTAGCAATTCTTCTTGAGATGTTCGAGTTCTGGGAGCAACTGGAAGTGTCTGCTTCTGAGGGACTTTAACATAAAATTAAGAGAGATGGAAATACAACAAAGGAACATCAGAACACATCAAAACTCAATAGTTAACATATCATAAATGCCGCTGAGTCTAGAACACTTGAGAGTTCACAAGAGGCCAGAGACTATCCCCCTCAGTCTTTCTTCCAACATTCCTGAGACAAGAGCCAATGTATTACCAATATACACATAAACGATGTCTACATGTTTTAAGGCATATGGCTCTAGGAGTATGGCACGTGTTCACTTTTAAACAAATGCAGTTTAGGCTTTACTTCATGATCTTATATAATTTTGAGTTGTAATTTAGGTAATCTAGACGAAGAAAGAATGTTTCAAAGCTATTTCTTAAAACTTTGGGATCTCCAAGTCAGGCATGTAATCCCAAACTCTGGGAGGCTAAAGTAGGAAAATCACAAGTTCAAGTCTAGCCTAGGCAAAGTAGCAACACCCTGTCTCAAAAAATTAAAAAGGGCTGAGGATGTAATTCAGTGTGAAACCTCCTGGGTTCCATCCCCAGTGTCCTACCCCCAGAAAAAATATCCAGGGGGTCTCCAACTATTAGAGGGTATTTCAAGGTCATAGAGATTCTCTACATTTGTTACTCCGAGCATTGGCCCTTGCCTGATAACCCTTTTCTACATGCCAAAACTTAATTTTAAGTTCAAGGTTAAATTAGTGATGAAGGAGACAGCTAAGTACCAGGTTCGAAAAGTGATGGCTTATCAATCACTCAAGAAGGGATAAAGATATGAGGGAATGAAAAGCAGAACAATACTCTAGAGAGCACTGATCAAACCCTTAGTAAAAAATTAAAATAATTTCAGCGTTAATTACCATCAGCTTGTTATCACGAAGGTTTAAACACCGGCTACAACAATGGGACATAAAGTATAGAACTTAACCCCACAAAATGGCACCCATCATCTCTACTTCAGCTTTAGCCTTCTGCAATAAAGTTTCTTTTACATACATGCAGTATCTTAATATTCTATCACAAAATGATGTGCTACTATCAGTATTATGACTATTAAGACAAGGCCATCACAAATGAGTTTTGTTTTTTGTTTTTTGTTTTCAGTACTGGGGACTGAACCCAGGCTTCATACATAACAGGCAAGTGCTCTACCCTGAGCTACATCCCCAGCCCTACCATTATTCCTTTTTATCATCATCACTTCGGCACAGGGTCTCACCCAATTGCCTGGCCTGGCCTTCAATTTATCATCCTGCAGCCCCAGCCTCCTGAGTAGCTGGGATTATACGTGTGAGCCATTGCACTGGTTCCTCTTTCCTATATTTTATTAATGGATTCCAAGGTGAAGAAACCACTCTGCCTGTTTTTAAGTTATAAACAAATTTCTCTCAGGAAATGGGATGTAGCTAGTGGCAGAGCAGTAGCATGCCTAAGGCCCTGGGTTTGATCTCCAGCGCCATATAAAAACAAAGCAAAACCAAACACAAACTTCCCCAACTTCAGCTACTTATTATTATCCAATTATGCTACCTTTTACCTATCATAAATTTATATCTAACATTGAATCTAATATGAAAGTGTCATTGTTTAATCAGACCTTTTAAGAAAGAATTGGTAGTACATATCTATAATCCTATCTCTTCAGAAGGCTGGGCAGTAGTAGTATTGAAAGTTCAAGGCCAGCCTGAGCAACATGAGAATGAACTTGTCTAAAAATAAAATTAAGAAAGTTTGGGGTAGAGCACTTCACTAGCACATGCAAAGCCCCGGGGTCAATCTCCGGTGTCACCAAAAACAAAACAAAAACTCTCCCTTTAAAGTTTGTATTGTCTGTTTCATACACTTAGGAATGAAGGTGTAAAAGGTACTACGTAGTTCTCAAAAAACTATAAACTCCAATGACACCTTCTCAAACTGATCAAATTTCCCTCCAAAACCATTCTCTATAGAGGAAATTCACTTTGATCTTGACATGTGACACATAATTTACTGTATCAAAACTTAACAAATATTTTAACTTACCCTTACCCAATGTAAACATACCACACTTAGATTACCTGCAGAATAGTTGGTTGTTTTTGTTACAGATTCTTGAGCTTCAGATATAGCCTTCAAAATCAGATTCTTGTTAGCTTGTTTAGAAGGTGGAAGAGAAGGTCTAAAAGAGTTTTAAAAAGGTATTTTTACATTTTAAATTTCAGTTCTTTACATACTAACCATCCATTATGACTTATGACAGCCTTTTCTATGTTTCAAATAGACCAGCTGTAGCGTTTAGAAAATGTCAACTAGTGCCAGGGATATAGCTCAGTGGCATAAGCGTCCGCCTGGCAATATGCAAGGTGCTGAGTTTGATTCCCGGTACCCAAAAAAAAAAAGTCCACTAGACTGGAAGAAACCTTATTAACTTTTAAAAATAACAAATCTCAACAAAAGGCTTCCCCCTTCATCAAATTAGTTTTTAATTCTCTACAATCCTCTCCAATGTTAAGCAAATTCATTCTCAGTAATACGTGTCTCTAAAAAATTCAATGGAAAGCCTAGCATGGTAGCATATGCCTATAATCCCAGTACCTGGGAGGCTGAGGCAAGAGGATCTCTGCAAGTTTCAGGTCAGTGTGAGTTACATAGTAAGTTTAAGGCCAGTCTCAACTACATAGCAAGACCCTGTCTCAAAAAATACATATATATATATTCATTCATTCGATGGTAGTCTTTTTTTGAGCTTTTGTTTTGTTTTGTTTTGCTTTTTGTCTTTTTGAGACAGGGTCTCGCTATGCAGTTCAGGCTGACCTTGAGCTCACTTTGTAGCCCAGGCTGGCCTCGAACTCCCGACGATCCTACATGCGATTCTATTAGATGTTTTTCATGATTGTCCTTTTTAAGAAATCCAGAAAGGGGCAGGGATGCAGCTCAGTGGTAAAGCATTTGCCCAGCACGCACAAGGCCCTAGCTTTGATCCCCAGCATGGAAAAAAAGAAGACACCCAGAGGGACTGCATTAGGCAGGTGCAACCGCCGTGCTCAGATACCTCCTCTCGGGCTTTGCCGGCACCGACACACTGCTGGACACACTTCCTGTCCGGGCGCCACAATCATCCTCCTCCTCCTCCTCTTCTCCATCATGATTGAATTTCTTTACTTTAACAACTGAACTTACCACAGGTAACTTTCTCTTTCGAAAATTTTCTTCCTGCAATCAGATTAAGTTTATGTTTACCTAGTCTCAGAAAATAACAAGATTCTATTACACATTTTTTTTTTCATTTACTAAAAAAAAAGACAACTGTATTAAGAATTCACAGGGTACTTATTGTTTCTTATAAAAATGTAAATACTTCAAATAGCCAACCATTAACTGAAACAAAACTTAAAAAAGCTTTACATTCATTATATAAACAGCTGCACACACCACCACTGAGGAAATAAATAAAAGGGAGTTATTTGGTTGTTGCCATAAATAATCTAAAATTTACCTAACCATTAACAGCAAAGTAAGATATAATGAAGTTATTTCAAAAGCCAGAAATCAAAGAAACTAAGAAAACAGAGTAACTTAGTTGCTCACTAGCAATTACCTAACACTCCCCACCAAAAAACGGTAAGGTAAAAAAATAAAGCTAAGTCAAACGCCAGACATCCCAGAAACTAAGCAAAAGGAGTTACTCGGTTATTTACTAGCAACTACCATGAACAATCTAAAATTGACCTAAATCCTCTCCCAAAACTGTAAGATAGGAGTGACTAACTCAAATGTGAACAATAACCATATAAAATGTGATATAAAAATCTGATGTGATATAAAAATCTCTAGAAACCAGCCATGGCGAGGCTAGTAGAGCAGAAAAATCAATTTAAAATAAACTTGCAATATGTAGTTAGCTAGTTTACATACTGTTTAGTATCAAGAACCACCAATTTCAGCCTAACAAGCCAGGATTTAAAAACATACAAGCTGGGTGTGGTGGCACACATGCTTGTAATCCCAGCAGGGGGAGGCTGAGACAGGAGGATCACTGGAAGTTCAAGGGCAGCCTGTGCTCCATAATGAGTTCAAGGCCAGCCTGAACTATACAGCAAGACCCTGTCTCAAAAAAAAAAAAAAATACAAACCTCAATAATCATTTTTTCTGAGTTGTTTCTGAAGAAGGGACTGTAAGTCTCTTCTAAGCTGTTAAGCACTTCTGGTTCACATGTATGTCCCGTTTCATACACCCGACTGTTCTGTATATCCAGCTGCTTAGCAGCATGCATACTGTTTTGCTGCGGCTGAAACTGCAACCTGTTTAAATGAGCACTACTCTCTGCATTTCGACTTGCAGGTGGTCGATAAATTTCAATAGAAGGGCGAGAAGAACCATATGTAAGAGTCATTGCAGGTTTTTTCTGAGATAAGGGATTCTCCTGCACAAAATTGAGGTCTTCATCAATAAGATCATCTGGTTCCGGCTTAATATCAATCACATCTTCAGAGGGCGCTGGCTCCCTCAGAGGTTTCACTGTTGACATCAGTCGGGTGGCAGCTCCATCGTCGTAAGTCTGTCTATTAAAAATAAAAATATTCCACAATCAAATTAGATCAATTATCTCCAAATCCTCAAAAAATGCTTGTTTTGTTTTTGAGACAGGGTCTATGTATTTCAGGCTAGTCTTAAATTCACTATAGAGACAAGGCTGGCCTCAAAGTCACGGCGATCCTCCTGCTTCAGCCTCCTGAGTGCTGGGATTACATGTGTGCACCACCACACCCAGCAAAAAATGTCTACTTTAAAAATTTTAATGAAAAAGTGTGACTAGTCCCTTTACCTCATATTACTTGTTTTCTGCTCCTGCGAACTTGTAGCAACTCTGGAATCTCTTTTTTCGGGTCTAGTGCTAGAAATAGCAAGGGGAGGCACTGTAGCTTCATGCCTTCTCTCATCTCCCCGACTGAAACTGCTCTTGTTTGAAGGCACATTATTATCAAAGATGTTGGTATCAGAAGACTTTAGACTAGAAGGTTCTAGAAAGAAAAATACATGGTCTTGTAATCTTCTTTTATTACCTTAAAACTTTTCCTCTCTTAATCAATTCAAAAGCAATATATGCTCACTGAGGAAAACTTTTAAAATATAAACAAAATAACCAATTACCACAAAGGTGTTTTTTGTAATACAGTACTGAGGACCGAACACAGGGCCTCACACATGCTAGACAAGCACTCTTACCACTGAGCTATATCCGCAGCCCTTTTTACTCTCTCAGACAGGGTGTCAGTAAGGTGCCTAGGCTGGCCTCAACTTCACAACTCTCCTGCCTGAGCCTCTGGAGTGGATGAGAATACACGTAAGTGCCACCACACCCAGCATCAAAGGCTATTTTTTGAGGAAGAGTTTATAGATTCACATATATAATGTATGTATATACATATACAGTGTGTGTGTTCTCACAGTACTCCACATCAATATTCCACACATAGTAATAAAATAATTTTCTAATTTATTAGTACTGGACGTTGCAGTAATTTTCAATATTACCACAATGAGACACTCTTGGAGTTAAGCCTCAGCATACATCTATAATTGTTTCCTTAGGAGAAAAAAACCACTGCGCCCACCTACGCACACAATGAAATTATCACTGGATAAATTCACTACTCACAAAATTCATAAAATTGTGCCCCTATATAATGTTCAAATGAACACTCTTTTTCAAAGTTTCAGGTGTTCCAAAACAGTGTAAATGGTTTTCAAATGAATCATATGCTATCGCAAACAAGAATTCCAAACAAACCTCAATTTTGTAAATCTTACCAGTTGTAACAGAGCGAAGTTTATCTAATACACCATGAAGCCTAAAAAAAAAAAACACAAAAAATAAAGCCTCCCTTAAGATTTTATTTCAACTGCTACTCTAAATGTATTCACATTTTATCCAGATAAATATTGATATATGGTGGTATTTAATGGATAAGTGATGTTAAAATTAGCTTTCTGGTTTCACATTTTAGAAGACTGTATAAATATTACAGAAGTGAATCAAAAAATCATTATTTTCTTCACTGTTTTTAACACCTTGCCTCTGCAAATAAACACAAAGGAGCTGGGGGTACAGCTTGATGGCTGAGCACGTTCTTAGGGTGCATAGGCTCTGGGCTCTATCCATAGTACCAAAGCCAAACAAAACAAACAAGGGCAAGGGTCTCTTCTGACTGGAATCTTGGTCCACAAAAACTGTCACTTTGCTTCCTGAGGACTAAAGACTGAATAGAGCTCACCGTAAAACCAAACTATATAATAGTATCATTGTCACAATGACACTAGGAACTCAACCTAGAGCCTTCAGCATGCTAAATATGCATTTTACCATTGATCTGCACCCTTAGCCCAGCAGTTTCTACTTATTTAACTACTTACATGGTTTTCTGGACAACCAGAAATAATTTAGAGAGCTAAAGACAAGAAAGTTAACTTCAGGTGATTAAAAAAAAAAAAAAAAGCTAAAAACCTCAGAAAATGGTATACCATTTCACTGTAACTGTTACTTTCAAAGTAACTGCTATAACCCAGCATAGGCCATAACCCTACTTATGGGTTGTATATAGTATATAGCCTATTTTAGCAACTATATACAAGGCAAATTTGGCCTATAGCTCTTCCCAGAGGCTCCCCCAAGCACCCGATTTCTCACTGTACTGTTTCACCGAGAACCCTAGTCACCCGCCAACAGTACACAGCAATAGACACAAGTATTCCATGACTTCAAAAACATCACGATGGTCTGCTTGGGACTGGTGGCAATGAACATTTAAGTCAGGAAAGCAAGGTACCAAAATGAGGATGTCATCCACTGCATCAGTACACATTAAAGAACTGAATTTGTGTTAAGGACAAGGTAGTTTAATTTTAGCTTAAATTCAAATTTGGTTAATGGTTTGTTTAATAAATATCTCTAAAGTATTCCATCAAGTTATCTGGTAGAGTATATGCTAGGTCAATGGCCCATTTAATAGAAGCTGGACTCAAATCGAAGGTGATCCAAAGGTTAAACCAAACATCAGGTCAACAAAAACATTTATTAAACAAACCAAAAATAAATAAACTATTTGCACTGGTAAAGACTAAAGCACTATGGCCACTTTTATTTGGTAAGCAATGAAATAAACTCTCCTAAGTACGTTAGACCACCTACACTAAAGCCACGTGTGAGGACCTATACTCTAACAATGTATAGGCCCGGAGAATTCTGTGCAAAATTTCAAGATGGCTGCAGAAAAGCTATAAAGCTTGTAGTTGCCCACTAGGACAAAAACACTGGAAGACTTCTGAGTTAAGGCAAGAGGTTAATAGGCATCATCTCTGCTTAGTGCCTATTTGTTATCCAAGTCTTCTGCCACTCAAGTTAAGGTGAGGTGCTCACTCTACTCAGTTCCACCAACTCTCACTGTAAGTGGCTGCTCCCATTCTCAGAGCTCTTAGGAATGTTCCTGCCTGTTCTCAGCTCTATCACTATCTCCTCCCATTCTCACTTTACCTGAAGCCTGGTGTCAAGACCTGGCTTTCTTTAATTGATTCCCACAGCTTTAGTCAACATTCCTAACTAAAGGCCCATGTGGTTCAGAGAAGGAAATTCCAAAATATAAGAGTAATTTATGTTAAAGAACAAGGCTGCTTAGTTCAAAACTCCAAACTTTAAAGATGACGGAAGTTTTCATTTATCAAATTAAAGAATGAATTTTAAAAGTGAAAAAAGCCAAAAAAATTAAATATAATGCCAAAAAACTTTGCCCCTTATAAGGTAACTTGGAGAAAACAAAACAGAAAATTGTATCTAAACTACATCTGGTGCTTGGTGTTTGTAACTGGGTTTGGTTGGGGGAAGGAATAAGATGTAGTTTACGAAGGAAACACAGCAATTGCAACTGACATACGTGAGGGTCTCTAGGGATCAGGCAGACTGCAAGCACTTTTATGTTACTGATTTTTTTTCTTTTTTTCGTTTTTTTTTTTTTTTTTTTTTTTTTTTTTTTTTTTTTTTTGCCTGTACTGGGGATCGAACTCATGACCTTGCGCTTGCTGGTCAGGCGCTGTGCCACTGAGCTAAATCCCCAGCCCCAAGCGCTTTTATGCATTTGCTCTTTTAACCTTCAGAATTCTATAAAGCAAGTGATTTACTGTTCCCGTTTTATGGACAGAGAAATACAGCAAGATGCAGAGCCAGGATTCAACCTGGCACTAGCTCCAGAGGCTGTGCCCTCATCACTCACAAACTGCCTCTCCATGCTGACCTAACAATCGACAAAACACCTACTCTGCAAACTGCAGTGCAAGGCGTAGACGTTCAGAAACATACCATACGGTGAATCGAATTGTGTTGTTCCCTAGAAACAGGGACAGGTCCTCTGTCATTTGGTCCTGACTTTTCTTGTTGGCCACCATCACCATAATGTAATCAGGAAGTTCTTCATCTATTTAAAAGGAAAAGTATATCAAATCTTTTTTGTTTTCCTTAATATTCGTATTACGCTGATGTGCATTAAAATATAGATATAGTTTTAGGAACTAGTATCTCTGTTGGAATTGTGTCAGACAAAAATGCTCAGCTTTGAATTTTTCCTCTTCATTCCACAAATATTCCAATTACTAGAGTAGGAACTAGGGATAACTGATGAAATCCTTGGAATAAAACTAGGCATCGAGGATTATGGAATCAATATCAAGAGTGTGTTTATGTCCTTGAAAGAAATCTTTTTAACCATATATATTATCGTCAGAGAAAATTCTAGTAAAGAATAGTAACTGAGTCTTGTTTGGTTTTATTTACAATGTTTCAAAAATACTCATTTCTCCAGATTATATCTTTATATTTGGTAAAACCAGATCTCAAATTACTCAGTAGAGTACACTTGGAGCAATATCAAATAAACTAAAATCACGCAAAACTCTACATAACTTAAAAATTTGAATCTAAAGTAGCAGCTGGAGGTGTTACAGGCAGAGTGCTTGCCTAGCATGTGTAATGTACCAGGTTCAATTCCATCACCACAAAGAAAAACTCAGTTAAATAACAAAAAGATAAATAAATAACATCAACTAACTTCACCATTTTACCTTCACAGTGGTAACCTTACACAATTATTATCAGGATGGGGCCCAGGACCATGAAAAAAAAGGAAAAAAGAACCCTCAATAAGAAGGTGACAGGTGGTATAATCTCAGCTACTCAGAGGCTGTGGGAGGAGGAGACAACTCCTGTAAGTTCAAGACCAGCCTGGGCAACTGAGACGGACTGTCTCAAAATAAAGAGAGCTGGGATACAGCTCTGTGATAGGCTGCATGTCTAGCATGGGTGAGGCCCTAAGTTCAATCCCCAGTACTGCCAAAATAAAAATATAAAAATAAGCAAAACAAATGCATTATAGGAACTCCAATCCCTACCCCCCAAAAAAATTCCTCTTAAAACACATATTTCTACACAGACATAAGGGTTCATTCCTAAGGCACTATCAGACATTTGTATTCAAGATATATTTGGAGCAAAAATGCTGTTCAAAAGAGGTACAAATACATTGAGAATGTAAAACCTAAGAAAGGAAAATACTCAGACTTATTTCATGGATGCATGCAATATGCAAGAGGATACCAAGACAAGCAGCCTGCGGATGGGGAGTATTCATGGGTTCTCACTGCTTTTAGCAAGTGTAAGTCACATGGGAGCTCATTTCTGCATAGCTCATACTATAGGCCACCACTGGAAACTCAGGTCAACAAAAAAAGTTGGCAATATTTTGGCAGTATTTTTGTTAATTTTTCCTTCATAACATAAATGGAATAAACAGATCATGTCTGCTGTCACTATATATGTTTCCATTTTCTAAAATGTTGTATGAGGTCACTGGTTGTCTGGATATTGGGCTGGAAGCTGGGAAGGATGTAAGAGAGAGACAGAAAGCAGTTCCTGAAAATTTTGGGGGTGATGAAATGTTCATTATTTAGTTGGGTTTCTGGGGGGTTTTTGCTCTTGGGGTTTATTTATTTATTTATTTATTTTGGCAGTGCTGGGAATCAAACCCAGGGTTTTGTCTATCCCCTACTAATAGACTATATTTCCAGGCTAGTATATCCATTACCTTGATTACAGTGATGATTTTAATTTTTTGAATGTGTGCAATTTAGGACTGGAGTGATTGCTCAATGGTAGAGCTCTTGCCTAGCATGCACAAAGCCCTGGGCTCAATCTCTAGTCGCGCGCGCGCTCGCGCTCCCTCTCTC
>NW_004955438.1:11176254-11180742 GCF_000276665.1 Chinchilla lanigera | reverse complement strand
CACACACACACACACACACACACACACGTGCAGCTCAGTGTATGCTAATTATAACTCAATAAAAGCTTTCACAAATTCTCAGGTTTGTTTCGTGAGTAAATATATAAGGAAACATAAGAACTTTATAAAAAAATTAACATGTCATCATATGTTCTTCCACAATTCTGGTCAAGGTCATTTGAAATCAGCATAGCACACTGAGAAAAAAAAAACCCAGGTCTGAAGGTTTCTGAAAGTTAATTATAATTTTAATTGCCAGCTCATTGAAGAACTTCATTTTAAACGAAATAAGACATTACTACCTCCTTGAAAACAGGTTTTTCTCTTTGTGTCCCGGCCAATACCTTGAAAACAGACATCAAGTATTTTCTGCAGGACTGTTTTCACGACTTTAAAAGAGGTTCAGGATTCTCTCTAGGGTAAAGAGAGACTAGAGAGCTGGGAAAGCAGCTCAGTAGGGAGCACTTGCTTAGCACAAAATCATCCTCAGGTTTCATCCCCAAAACCACAAAAAGGGAAATTAGAAATTCACCCTTTTCAGAAGGACAGTGATGTATATACACATATTAGGTAGCTAATTACAGATGAAATAATGCATTCTATTTTATTTCAAATGGCACTCAAGTGTGACCTGTTTACCCTCTTAATTAATATTTATGAAGTATAAGGCTATCTTCTGTATCACTGAAACACAGAAAACACGAAACCTCTGTCCTTAAGAGACTTCTAAGCTGAGGGTAGAGCCCAGTGAAAGAGTAAGTAAAGGCCCTGGGTTCCATTCCCAGCACCAAAAACGGAAAAACATAAAATCTTCTAACACACCTACAGACACAGACAGGCAAGAACTTCTGTCAAGCAGCAGTGAACGCTGAGAAAGCTGTGCTAATGTGTAAACTGGTGAAATTCTAGTACAGCACATACTCCAGTCATCAGCTCACAAATTTTCTATTACAGTTAACACAATACACATTAAGGATTCAAAAGATCTAGCTTCCTTGGCCTTACACCTGCTACTGATGAGCTCTATACAGCCCCATGAAGATTAGTTTTCGTTTGCACAAAGAACGCTATTACTACTGCCCCTCCCACCCTAGCACTGTGTTCAGGAACAAAGGAAACTACATGAAAGTGTTTTCAAAACTATTAAAATATGATGTCTTTACTATAATTAAAGGTGTTATCAAAAAATACAGTGAATGTTTACGTTTGCAAAATTTATTACAGTAAGAGACGTTGCCATTAACTCCCCTCAAAACACTCTCCCTCTCTTTGAGTACAATTTTCCCTTCATTCTTGCCACTTTCTGAAACAGATGTGGAAGTCCAGGACTGCTTTTACAGATGTACTCAAAACTGCAGTGACTACCACTGCCAAGTGCCATTCAATGAAAAGGCGGGCTCCTAAGAATGTTATGGTGTCCATCACCCACCCGTGCACCAGATCTGGCATGACAGGACTTCCTGCTCTTCCCTAAAGTGAAAATGACCAGGGACAGTAAAGGGTTTTCAACTGTTTCAGGACATCAAGGCAACCACAATGTCACGATTAGCGAAGCTCATGAAAGAGGACTTCCTCAACTACTTCAGAGAAGAGTGGCGAGAAGCCAGGTGTGGCGGTGCACACCTGTAACCCCAGCACTCAGGTGGCTGAGGCAAGCAGATCACCACGAGTTTGAGGTGAGGCTGAGGTACATAGTGAGTTCAATGCCAACCTGAACTACACAGCAAAAGCTTGTCTCAAAAAAAAAGTGGCAAGAAAAACAGGGTAAGTGTGCTGAAAGTGAGGCTGGGTATTTCGAGGGCAATTAATGGCAATGCGTCTTTTACTGTAATACATTTGTTAAGTGTAAGCATCCACAGTAGTTTTCAATCACATCTCATATTCGTCAGAATAGGTTAGAGGAAACTTGCCACCAGGCTCTTCTCTGTATCTTTTCAGGAGCACTTCATCACTTGATACATTGTTGACATAGTACTTTAGTCTTCACTATTTATCAAGCCCTCTCTCCTGATGGAAAAGAAGGAAGGGAGGGAGAGAGGGAAGAGGAGGAGAAGGTGCAACCAGGTTCTTAAAGAGCTCAAAATTCTCAGTTTGCAATTTCTGAAGAATGACAAAACCATCAAATTCAAACTTATTGGTAATTTTTAATTTAGACTCAGCATGTGTTTGTGCTTTCATATGGTAGCATTATGAAAAGTTCTTAGTAGGTATTCTGTAGATTGCTCTTTTTAAGCCAAAACAAACTTCTGGCTCATAGCTGCCATCCATTAAGTTTTGAATAAAAAGAACAAATCAATCCTGATTCAGCCTCATCTGCTCTCAACTTCAATTTTCTCATACTTGAAGCTTTCAGCGGTAACACCTGGCTGCAGCTCACGTGCCACTGGATCCCACCTATGTGTGAAAGTCTTACAGCAGTCCTGAAGACAAGTAATTTTTGAAATGTGCCTATCCATAAAGCAGCAATATTCACACCGGCCTCCGATTCCCTCTGTGGTTTGTTATCTCTACTGTTATTTACCATGTAAAATTAAAATAGAAAATTTTAATTTAAAAGTATTAATTCATTTTAAAGTGATACTCATCACATGTTAATAGACCCAAGTATATTTGTTAAAAAAAAATTACTTTTATTAAAACAGCTACAGCTTCCAAGAAAATAAAAATATAGTACAAAGAATGGCCCTGTTCTGTATTTCTATACATCTCTTTAGTAATTCGGCTTACACAGGTAGATTCCACTTTGTGCTTCTGGCTTTTTTCCCCCAAGGACTGGGGACTGAATCCAGGTCTTGCACTAAGCTCCAGCCCCAGCCCTTTCTCACTGTGACACAGCGTCTCACTGAACCACTAAGTCGCCCAACTGGCGCCAGTGCTTCTTGCATTTGACCTTTTATAATATGCCCACTGAATAATGTGAAGAAAAGCTACTGTCAAATAACATAGCCGGAAAAGGAAAGAATACATACATATACTTGGGGGAGGGGTGCAGCACTGGGGATTGAACCTAGGGCCTTTGCTCACAAAGCTACATAACCTTCCCTTTTAAAAAAAAAAATTCTGAGACAAGGTCTCACTAAGTCACTGAGTCACCCAGGCTGGGCTTGAACTTGCAGTCCTCTTGCCTCAATCCCCCAGAGAGCTGCTAGCTAGAGAAATAGTATGTTAACAAACTGTAGAGGTAATATGGATATTCTGAGATAAGACCCTAAAACTCAACAAATGGAGATTTCTTAAAAGTTAGCACCAATACGGAATCTGAAACTACATCAATTACCTTTTTGTACCCTGTTACAAGAAAACCCACTGATCTACCCTCTGGTTTTAATGGCTCTTTTTACCACACGTAATTCTCAACAATATGCACTGGTCAGTGGGAAAATACTGGTTCACTAAGCCGGTGAAACCCTGACATATTGATACATTTCATTAGACAACATAACAACTGTATTTATCAACAGCTACATAATTTCACCAGAAATTCTTTCAGCACTAGGAAGCTATCAAGCTCATGGAGGCAGATACAAATATCCCAAAATTCTATTTTTCATTTGAAAGTTCAACAAAGTCTGTCAGATGTTTTTTATGCCTGCCAAATAGCCAAGTACACATAACCATTCTTAGAATTTAAAAAGGATACTTCATGAAAAAGATGGCTAGTTCTCCACTCAACCATACCAATGCCTTTCCTTAAGATAACCATCATTAGGCCAGGTGTGGTGGTGCACACCTGTAATCCTGGCACTAAGGAGGCTGATGCAGAAAGATCACTTCAAATTCAAGGCCAGCCTGAACTGCAAGGTGAAACCCTGTCTCAAAAGGACCCAAAAAAAAAAAAAAAAAAAAAAAAATTGAAAAAAAAAGTGATTGGTACTTTATGAATCATTGGTACTCAGAAACAGATTAAAAAGATGTACTGAAAAGCCAGAGTTTAAAAAGGTATTTCTACTGCTCTACCAATGACATTCTTCTTTTAAATTTTTATTTATTTTTTGGTGGTACCAGCTCCTCATTACTGATAGGTAAGCCCTAGATCACTAAACTATATCCTCAGCCCTTTTCAGTTTTGAGACAGAGTCTTAAACTTTCAAATCCTCCTGTCTCAGCCTCCTGAGCAGTTGGGATTAAAGGTGTCTACTATCATGCTCAGCTCACCAAGGACATGAAGTGAAACAGGATTTTCTTAAATCAAGTGTGATACATCCCTGTAATTCCAGCAATATGGAAAGCTGAGACAGAAGGATCAAAAGTTTGAGACCACCCTGGACAACTTAGCAAGAACCTCTCTCAAAATAAAATATTTAAAATAAAAAGGAAACAGGCCTTTTTAAAATCTGCAAGCAGGGAGTGATCTGAATATAATCTCTAGTAGCCTGGTGTGACTATTTTCATTCAAGCTAAATTACTAATTCCTTTTGTATAATCTAAACTCTACCGATGAATGATACCACTGTTAAAAGCCAGGCCACCTCAAGAGGAACTGCCCTA
>NW_004955438.1:11174381-11175494 GCF_000276665.1 Chinchilla lanigera | reverse complement strand
ATGTAAAACAATAACCATTGATAATTTCCTACCACTTTGTCTGTAATTTGGTAAGCCCCCCCCATTATTGTTATCCTTTTACTCTTTAAAAAAATAAAAAAATTTTAAAAAGTAAATTCTACCGATGAAAATGACAAGTACCTTCTTAGTACTGTATTAACATGGAAACAGTTTTGTTCTCTAGGTCTCACACCCTCTGGGGACAGCTCTCCTAAGTGGCAGATATTTTGTTTTGCAGTACTGGGGGCTGAACCTACAGCCTTAAGGGTACTAGGCAAGAGTACCTACTACTGAACTATGTCCTCAGCCCTTCTAAAAAAAAAAAAAAAATTCTTCTTTTTGAAGCAGTCTAGCTAAATTTCTCAGCCTGGACTGAACCATAAACCTTTGGTGAAGTAGGGAAACCCTCACATTTTCTGAAGATACACCTGGGAATATTACCGCTTACCTTTCAGGGTTCTCCTGGGATTATCATGAGTTAATTGTGTACACACACACACACACACACAATAGTTGGGCACGGGTGCCTGATCCACAGTAAAAACGGTAAGACAACAGAGGGGAAAAAAAAGCATTCCCTACTATTGCAAAGAAAACACAGAACCAGTTTGAAACTGAAACTCACTGAGCCATGACCAAGGCGAGCGCCACAAAGTAACATTCACGTAAGCGCTAGTTCTGAAGATACAATGTAAAAAGGAAAGTAACAAAGATAGGAAGAGCAGAATGAAATTCCATCAAAAATTATGTAAAATTACAGCCTTAGCGAAAGGAAACTATTTCAAAACAGAACTGGGCTTTGGAGGGAGGGGCGGCCCGGGGGCCGTTCAATGAAACGACAAAATAACCAGGGAGCAGCAGATGTGAAGGCGGCAGGGGAGAACATGCTACACTGTAGGTCGAAAGACAGTGCGGTCACTAAAAGGAGCTTGCAAACTCTTAAGTTCCACTAGGCGAGCAACAGCAAAACTTACCCACGTAAGCTCCTAATTCTTGCAATTTCCCTTTAATGGCACTCTGAAGGAGGAAAGAAAAAAAGCAAACGTGACCGTGAGAACGCGGGCGCTAGGACCCCGAGCCCCGGCGCACGCGCAGGCGGCGGCGGCGCGCGCC
>NW_004955438.1:11167742-11174146 GCF_000276665.1 Chinchilla lanigera | reverse complement strand
GCAGCGGCCTGGACGAGGAAGCGCCACCGGCCGGGCCCACCGGCCCCGTTACTCCTGGCAACCGCCCGCCCGCCCCGGCCCAGCCTCACGACCCCGCTCGGCGCCGCCGATGCGGGCCTCACCCGGATCTTGCGGCTGATCTCGGTGCCGATCTCCATGGCTCCGCGGCGGCCAGCGGGCTCCGCGCTGCGCAGCGTCTCGCTTACCTGGAGCCCACCCGGGCTCCCGCTCGGCAGCCACCGCCGCTCCGCCTCCGGCCGGCCGCGCGCACTGCGTGTCCCCGCCCCCGCCGGCCCAGAGCCCCGGCGCAAGTCGGAGTGCGCACGCATGCGCATGCGCATACGCATGCGCCTCGCGCACCTGAGCTCGCGCGGGCCATGCTCTGGCGGCCTCTGCTGGCCTCGCCGAGCACGGTGGCGTGGGCTAGGTCCGACTTTACCTGTGCACGCTGGATATACTCATTCTTTGCTTCCCTAAATCTCCACTTACTGTTTTTTGCTCGCCTTTGGACAATAAGGCTGAATTAAATGTGCAGGAGAAAGATTTCGGACTGTGATGTGATATCTGAGTTCAAATGCGGCTTTCGCTTACTGCTGCAATGGCATGGCTCCAGATATTTCAATCAAAGCCGCAGTTTTCTTTCCTGTGAAGTAGATGGCCTGCCAAAGGTTACACTTGGAGGGAAAATGGGATATCCGAAGCCTTTCGACACAGTCCTTGCTCCGACTCTGCAAACCTGGGTTTGTTTCCCCTCCCTTCTTCCAGCACAATGTGGCAATTTCTGCGCCCGAGCCCTCATCTTCCTGCTCCTTTGAGAATTCCCTTTTTGGGCAGCTTTTGATTTTCAGGCTTTGGGTTGTCACATCTAGGCTGATAATGACTGAATTTCCCATCCGCCTTTGTAAAAGACAATTTAGTTAGCTTGTAAATAGTAAGGGAAGCTGGGTGTGGTGGCGCACGCCTGTAATCCCAGCACTCAGGAGGCTGAGGCAGGAGGATCATTGAGTTCGAGACCAGCGTGAGCCACAGAGTGAGCTCAAGGCCAGCCTGAACTCATAGCGAGAAACTGTCTCAAAAAGACCAAAACAAAACCAAAAAAAAAAGTAAGGGACAGGGCCTGAGGTAAGCCCAATGGTTAAAAAGAAAATAGCACGTACAGCGAGTTAGGAGCTAATCCAAGCCATACAGCTAGTTAAGCTTGGAAATGTAAAAACAAACACAGGGGAAAAAGAGCTCTGATAAGATCTCTAACTCCCAAGGAAAAATGTTACTTCTTAGGTAAAACATGCTAAGTTAGTTAACAACTCCTCCCTACCTCTGGGCTAGACTTGGAGAAACTTGGAAATACAATGTAACTGGTTCCCTTTGAGCTCAGTATCTTTTTAATTTGGCCAGCTGAGCAACTGATTGTCTATAAACTTTATACCGCCTAAATCCCAATTGATTACTCTAAATCCACAGAGCCACTACGATAGGTGACCACTGGATAACTAAACGAGTTCCTGCTCTCTGCTCCTTGCATGGGACCAAGACAAAGGAAACACCTTAGCAACCCAGTCAGGACGTCACCAGGAGCTTTTTTTTTTTTTTTTTTTTTTCCTTTCTCGTAAATTTCCAATGAACACTTCACCTTTAACCTCCTTTCTGTCCACACTTTCATTCTTCGACTATGTGAGACACAGGCACGGTTTGCAGAATGATAGCCATTTCATCTTTTTTTTTTTTTTTTTTTTTTGAGGAAGAAACTGTGATTATTTCTACTTAGGAAAAATAAATTTTTATTTACATACCTTCTTGAAATGTTACACATGTAAAACCAAAGTATTCACCAGCATAAATAATGTTACAAAAAATGTATAATTTGGCTATGAACATCTTCAGAAATATAGAAGCTCATGTTAATATTTTACTATCTCCGGATTTCGGAGGGGGGGCGGTTCACTGTGTACTTCAGGCTGGTCTTAAGCCATGTAGCCCAGGTGGGACTCACACTCATGGCAATCCTCCTGTCTCAGCCTCCCAAGTGCTGGGATTACAGATGTGCACCACTATACCTGACTCCAGGATACCTTTTTAAAGACATTAAATCAAAGATACCTCTCAAAAAGCTCTTTTCCTGAGGAAACAAAATGAAGCAAAACAAAACAGATTGTTCTAGGGACAAAATTTCAGCTTATCTATCTTAGTAGTAGTAGACTAAGAGCTCGTTCATTACCTGTTTTCTGTAACAAAGGGGGAATCAGTTCTTCACTCTATATTCCTCCCTTGCCATCAACTAAGCCAAGAAACACACAGGCATTTCATCTTGACTTCTCACCTGAGCCCTGCCCTCAAATTCTAAGTGACCACACGCACTTTATTTTCTCCCAGTCAAAGATGTCACAATTAAAGTCATCATCAGCTCACATTAGCTTTTCTTCCTAATTTTCCTTTTTCTATCCATAGCAGTTTACTTCTCTCTGTTTTGGTCACAAAACCTTGGAGCCAGCATAGGCGTAAAGAGAGGTCTCCCTCCACTCCCATATCCACCTATTTCCTTAGTGGTTTCTATTAGTTATCTGTTGCTTCATAACAAATGACCATAAATTTAGCAGTTTTGAGCACAAACATTTCTCATGTTTTATTTTGTTTTGTTTTGGTGTTTTTGAGACAGGGTCTCGCTATGCAGTTCAGACTGGCCTTGGGCTCACTTTGTAGCCCAGGCTGGTCTCAAACTCGCAATGATCCTTTTGCCTCAGCCTCCCAAGTGCTGGGATTATAGGCATGCGCCACCATGCCCGGCAGAGCACAAACATTTCTCATCTCCTGGTTTCCATGGGTTAGCAATCTGAGTACACCTTCATTAGGTGGTTGGCTCAGGACTGTAACCACCTGCATCAGACAGGTTGTGTTCTCATCTGAAAAAATTCCTTTTTAAGCTCATTCAGATGTTCAGCAGTGTGTGATCACGGTACCCGAGGTGCCTGGGCTCAGGTTTTTGCCTACGTGTTACATTTGTTATTGGGTCAGCATCTGTTACGTGGCCTGCACATACACAATGAACATGTAAACAAGTAATATATGTGCCTTTGTTATTTTTCTCATTGCTGAGACAAACTACCCACAAGTTAAAGAAGAAAAAGTTTATTCTGGACCACAGTTTATAGAGATTTCAGCCCATATTTAGCTGGCCCCAAGGCAGGGCAGTGTAGGGAAAGTTGGAGGACAATCAGGGGAAGTTAAAGTGCCTCTGAGGTTGCCGGCAAATAAAAAGTTAAACCCCTGCTGGAGAGGGAGAAGGTAACAACACAGAGAGCTGATAAGGCTGGCCAGGCTCACTTCACGCCAAGACACAATTCCCTCCTCCCTCCATCTTCAATTAAGCACAAGAAAAGCAAAGTGGGGAGGGAGAGGACTATATTGTAAAAATTCAGTGTATAAGTTATACACCAGCACTTAAACACTCACACAACCATACATAGAAATACAAATACATTTTATTATTCTCACAATATTTGGGGGGGGTGGTTTTCTGGTACCGGGAATCGAACTCATGACCTTGCACTTGCCCAGGCGGGCACTGTGCCGCTGAGCTAAATCCCCAGCCCCTATTCTCACAATATTAATATACTAAAATGCACGTGTGTCCTTTTTAGTAATTAGGCCTTGAATATAACTCTGCTCTAAATCTCACAATATAAGCATGTGGACAACACAAAGAGACCAAAGAAGTGCTTCCGAAAAAGTACACGTAGGTAATGGAAGGGGCAACAGCCAAGTCAGGGGTCTCAGAGCTCAAAATAGCCAATCAAGGTATATCAACTCTCAAGGAGGATAGTCCCTTTCTTGCCGTGTAATAAAAGAAGCTTAGAACAAAGACCCTCGAGGGCCAGCTCTGGGTTCCCTACCTTACCCCAACAAGGTAGCAATCTATTATTTTTTTCTTTTTTTCCCAATAAAATCACTTTGCTTCCCGTTTCTCTTCCCTTTGCAATAAAGTGATTTTGTTTCTCCTTCTAAATTTATATCTCTAATTATTTTATTGATACAAGTTTTTTTACAGACCCTAGACGAAAACCTATCCTCATGAGACATAACAGCAACATGGCAGAGGGGCATCATAGCGGAAAAATAGTCCATGGTGTGGCAGGCAGAAGGCAGGAAGCAGCAAGCAGTAACCCTGCTCTCTTCTCTGCCCCTTTATATTCCACCCAGGCTATAGGCCTATTGATTGGTACCACCTATCCCCAGGGAAGCCATTATCAGTGGATCAATTTACTACCACCCATCTTAATCCCAATGTCACAAGCCCTAGATCCAGCTAGCTTCAAAAAGCCCCACCTACAAGCATATGAGGCTTTGGGGGACATCTAGATACAAGTCATAACATTGTTTCATACACCTTAGCAGCTTGCCAGCTTTGAGTGGTATCCTATAAGAGGGAGTGGGACCCTTCAGAGCTGCTCCCCATACAACCGAGATAGTAAGGGCATGTCAGACATTCCCATGGTTCCACGTTCTTTCTTTGGACTACGCAAATCTCAAATGAACCTTCCTGCCCTGACTAGTGCTGAACAACTAGTGTAGCTGGAAATATTCACAGCAGCCCGGTATGGAACCCTGTGCTCCCCTAGGTGGGATAAAGGGGTAGCAACCCTCCTCTTGACATAGGCCCCTTCTTAGGCTTGAGAAGAGGTGGATAGTTCACCCATCTTGATAGAGAAAGATGGGAGAGTTCCTGGAGAAGACTGCCCTCATTGCTGCTGAGGAGGCATAGTAGTTGCTTTTTAATTGCCTTAGGACTGAGATTCATGAAAATTAAACACCTACATCAGGGAATTGGAAGAAGAAAGAGCTGCTGCTTGAAAATTGTGTTCTGAAGGAACGCATGTCAATAATACAGCAGAGCTCGCAGATACAGGCAACCCAGAAGCTAAAGACACTGCACCAGTTCACGCAGGAAGGCCCATCCAGTGGTGAGGCAAACATAAGCAGCAGCAGCAGCCCATGGCACCTGACAGGGTGGTAGCAGGTCCTGCCTAAATGAAAGAGTTCACCATGTACCTCCCCTATGCCCAGGCTGAACTTGTAGGTTTAGGGAGGCAATTTAGACAATCCCAGCTTGACTGCTTGGTTGCTGCAACTTGGTGGAGTGCAGGGATGGATGGTATTTTGTACAGTAGGCAAGAGGTGGACAGGTTGGCCTCAATTGCTAGCTACCCCTCCCTTAGACAACGGCTGCAGAGCAGCAGCTGGTATGGACAAGGGAACCACTCTTTGGCTTATGGTAGCCATTCTTACTGTGTGGACCAATGTGAGGAATATGACAGCGACAGTGAGCCAATGGCAGCCATTCACTAGCCTTCTATAGGTCTCACGGGAGTTGGGTATGTGACAGGTAATGTTTTATCTTAACACCCAGGGGGCCCTGATGATGAACGGTTCACAGCAAGCAAGAGGGTCATGGTCCTCCAGAATGCTCCCTCTTCCTCCTTTGGGTCACTCGTGGTCATCCTGGCTCTCTGTGTGAGGTGTCAGATCAGTGAAATGATTACTATGGTGTCCAGCCTAGTGGAGGCTGAGACTAGAAGGCAGGGCTGTAACGTGTACTGTGTCATGGACACTCCCGACCAAAGGGGACAAAGGGTGATGAGGGAAGGCCATGAATGTCACAGAAAGGCTCAAAGATTCCTCCCTCTTCAGAGGTGCACAAATGCCGGGAAGAGTAATTGATGGTGACCACTATGTATGAGCAGGATTTAATATTAACCAATTGCCTTTCCATGTTTGCTTGGGAGTTGTCTGAAGCTTAGGCCCTTGTCCAGAAATGGGCAGTGGACTCATAGTAAGTGAACCTCTATGAGTCACCGGGTCCCTACTGAGGCCTATGAAGTTGGGAAGTCTTAAAGGACAAGACAAGGCCACGGCTGAGGACTTTTAGCTCCAACCCCCATTAACTAGGAGGAGACTGCAGGTGAAGGCATATCGTTCCTCTGGTGAAGGTCTTTCTGAAGTTAATTTAGTTCTCCCAAAGTAACATAAGTATTAATCGAAACATTCCCTAAAGGGTTTCCCAAGTCTTGCCTAGATTCCTGCATTTTCTTCAGGATCCCCCTCATTTATTTGAAAACCTAATAAATACAGGCCACCCAGGGAAGTCTGGGCCTTAACCCAGAGGATCTTAAGTTTTATAAGAGAGTTAGACTCTTCTGAAGCCCTAAAATCATTTTAATTGTCTCATTTATTTAAACCTTCATTGTCCACTTGTTTGGGAGATTATGGGTTTGATCAACCCACAGGAACTAAGGGTTATTAACCTGATACATAATCATCCTACAGCCATGGCTCAGGCCATTAATTTAGTGTTTTGGGGGGGGAGTTGGGGTTTTGGTTTTTTTTTTTTTTTTTTTTTGGTGTTTTTGAGA
>NW_004955438.1:11157309-11167542 GCF_000276665.1 Chinchilla lanigera | reverse complement strand
CTCAGGACCTTGTGCTTGCCAAGCAGGCACTTGTGTCACCAAGCTATATCCCCAGCCCTAGACCATTAATTTGGAAGATCATCTCACTCCCTGCCCTTTGGACATTTTGTTCACTTTTGAGTAGGGCCAAAGTCAAGATACTCATCCAACAGCGAACCATGGGGACTGGAGACCTCATGTGGAACTAGCAATCCACTGGGCTCTGACCAGTGTCCAATGGGTTCTAGCTGTAGTAGACACCAGGGCTGAGTACACTGTTGCTTGAGAAGCTGGAGAAGCTCCAGGGCCCCACTTTGTATATAGATGGCTACGGTGGTTGTAGCACCACCGTAGTAGCAACTTTGTATACTTAGAAGTAGGTCATTTGCCCTGTAGCGAGTAAAGTATATATATTTCCAATACCAGAGTACATCTTAGAAGTTGATCTGCTCCATGAACTATGACTCCAGAATACTACAGGGGCATTCTCCCTGTAAGTACACACCATGACGACAGTGACTGGAGGCCATGGAAGCCTTCCCCCTTCGACATTTCAGTGCCCCAAAAGGTGACTGCTGTGAAGGAATTCTGCGTGCCAGGCAGACATGATGAAATCAGTGGATAACCCAGGAACTGGAAAAGGTAGTAGTTATCTGGCTGGCGCATTGTCCCTATAATTCGCCTGTGTGGCCAGTGAAAAATTCCTGACGGCTCCTGGATGGATTGCCTTTGTCAGGGGGCTGGGGTACTTACCTCTTTGTAGCAGATTTGGACAAGGCTTTCTTTTCTGTGGATGTAGCCCCTGACATAGCTTTTACATGGAACACACTGCAGTGCACTTTCACAGTGCTCCCACCGGGATATCTGCACAGCCCCATCTCGTGTCAAGGTTTGGCAGTGTAGGACTTAGCTCAGTAACATAGGGACCATCGTCTGTGCAAATGTACCACTCTATTGGTGGTATTCTGCTTCGGTGACTCTCTTACAGACCTTGAGGTAGCTGCACAAGTGCTTCTAGCACGTCTCAAAGGATGGGGTTGGGCAGTCAACAAGGTCAGGCTGCAGGGCCTGGATTGTCTGTCAAATTTTGAAGAGTTACCTAGTTGAGTAAGACTAGTTATTCCCAATGCAGTCACAGATAAGATCCAGGTCTATCCTCTCTCCAACGTGGTGTGGCGGATTAACTAATGGTCATCTTGTAACACCCAGCTGAACTGAATCAGCACGGTGCTAGCTATGGAAGTCCCACCTGAGGATTATTGCCAATAGCATGAAACAGAACTGGAGGAGAAGGTTGTTGTGCCGGCTTTCCTGTTATGAACTCGGCTGTTCTCATCATTGGAGGAGCTCGGGACCTTGCTGTCACTGAGGAGGCTGCGGTTCTCTTGCGGGGCTCTGGTCCTTACTTTGAGCTCCAGTGAAGACCCCTCAGCCTGCTGGCACAGATGGCTCACACTGCTAGTGCAGTTTCCAGCTTCTTCCACTGACCTTGGGCCTTCCCAGTGCAAATCCTTGATACAGACTTGCATGAGACATTGTCGTGGGCTCTAGGCCTCTAGCTGGGGACATGGAGGACATTGCCATGGGCTCTAGTTCTTCAGCTGGATTCATGCAGACCATTGCTGGAATCCAGGCCCTCAGCTGTATTCTTTGGGCCTCTAGTGCATGGAAAGATTTCCTGCACTCTTTTCTATTTGACTCTTCAGGTGAATATTACAAAATAATCCTATTAATTATGTGTTGTATATTAAATCCATTCCCTTGTAAACTCTGCCTACAACACCTGGTAAAGCAGTTGCAGACCTTCTTAGGGTTTCTGGTCCATTAGAGAGCTTTTGTGCCACAACTGGCCCAGGTGCTAGGCTCCCTGTATAGGCTAACAGAGAAAGGCAGCCCTGGGACTGGTCTCCAAAAGCATAAATGGCCTTTAAGTCTGCAAAAAGGACCATAAAAATGGCTCAAGCCTTGGATGTCTGACTCAGCCCAGGTCGTGTGAGCTGGATGGCCATATCTCCCAGCACAAATGCTGAAAACTTTCTCTCCTGTGCCCAGTAATTGTGAGGCTTTCAGAGCAGGGCACTGCATATTACCCGCTTGCTGTTTTCCCCCAGGGCACTACCATAGTTACTCAAACTGAAGTCACTGCTCTTGCCTTGCTTGTCGCCCATTTGTTCTTTTAATTATATCCCACAGGCCTTAGGATTGCGCAGTGATGCAGTGTGCCAGTTACGCGAAGTTGCTCTGCAGAACAGGAGGGCATTGGATATTCCCACAGCCTTGGAAGGGGACGTTTGTGCCCTGACAGTTTCTGAAAGTTGTGTGTGTACATCTGCCAATGTCAGTCAGGTATTATGTGCATTGGCCTGGGGAGCTGTAACTACACAAGCATTGTCAGCGGTCCCTGCAAGAATGGTGGTTGTCCTTAACTTTATAATGGCCTTATGCCTTAGCCATCCTGGTGGTTGGTCTTGCTCATTAGTGTCTTGACGCTGTAGCCTATATTGCTGTGAATTCCACACTTTTCCCCAAAGGAACCATGCAGAAATGTCACTGGTAGATTGGGAGGTGAAAACCCAAGCCTTCAGGATACCTGAGATGGCCCTGCGCAGGCTTTTCACCTTGGTCTTCCACTTACTGGTGAGTCAGCATAGGTTATGTGGCCTGTAGATGCACATTAGGGAACACGTGAACAAGTAGTTTGTGTGATGTAGCTTTTTGGCAACTCACCGGCTTTGTGTGAGATTATATATAAGGCAGGGGGATTCCTCAGCGTTGCTCCGCATGCTTCTGAGAGAGCAAAGGCACGTCAGGCATTTCTACAGCTCAGCGTCTTTTCTTCAGGCTGCCTGAATCTGTAGTAAACCTTCCCAGCCTGGACCAATAACAGAACAAACAGGAGCTCATTTTCTTAAGATATGTGAAGAAGAGCACCATCTTTCTGCTGGCTGTCATCGGGAGGCTGCCCTGAGGCCTTGGAGATGGCCCACAATTCCACGTCCAGGACTTCTTCAACATGGCTGTTCATGTAATCAAGAAGTTTCCCTCTGAGCTCAGCAAAGGCCTCGATTCTTTTTTAAGGCTTTTATCTAATTAAGTTAGGCTCACCCAGGGCCTGACTCCAAAATCAACAAATTAGGGTCTCATTTACGTATGTGGAACCCCCTCATCTTTACCGTATTCATTAGCTAGAAACAATCCACACTGAAAGGGAAGAGGTTGTTCAGAGTGTAAACAGCAGGAATAAGAATTACAGGGCCATCCAGGCGCGGCGGGGGCTGTGCATACCTCTAATCCCAACACGGCAGAGGCTGAAGCAGGAAGATCAAAGTAAATTTGAGGCCACCCTGAGCTACATAGAGGGTTTACCGCCAACCTGAACTGCACAGTGAGACCCTGTCTCATGAAAACAGAAATCAGCAACAAAAAGAACTATGGGGCCAGGCAGGAGTGCAGGTGCACATCTGTACTCCCCATTCTCTGCGAGGCTGAGACAAGTTTGAGCCCAGCCTAGGCAATTTAGTGAGACAGTTTCAAAAATAAAAAATAAACAAGGGACCGGGGATAGAGCTCAATGCAAAGGCCTTGTTTTCATTCTCCAGTCCCCCATGCACACACACACACGCACACACACACACACACACAGAGAAAGAATTCTGTTTCCACCTACGCTCTGTCTGCCACTGGCTCTTTCACAGCTTCATATAACCCTTCCTTTGGAATTGTTCTCATGTCTATATGCGAACTACCCACTTCGCCATGTTAATGTCCTTCTTTTTTTTTCATCTTTTTGAGACAGGGTGTCACTATGTAGTTCAGGCTGGCCTTGAGCTCACTTTGTAGCTGGTCTCGAACTCAGAGCAATCCTCCTGCCTCAGCCTCCTGAGTGCTGGGATTACAAGCGTGCGCCACTATGCCCAGCTTGTCATGTTAATTTCAACTTGTGTGTGTATCTGGTGTTACAAATTCTCTGTAGGTCTTACATATTTTCTGAAATATCTTCCAGTACTCAGAAGGTTGAGGGAGGCTAGAATTTTGAGTAGGAAGCCAGTCAGGGCAATTTTGCCAGACCTTATTTCAAAGAGAAAGTTAAAATGGGCCAGGGATGCTGGCATGGTGGTGCACATCTGCAGTGACAGTACTGTAGGAAGCTGAGGCAGAAAGATTTCAAGTACAAGCCCAGCTCCAGCAACTTAGTAAATTAGTGAGACTTTGTCTAAAAAATCAAGACTTAGCAAAAAATAAAATAAAAACTAAGCCAGGCACATGCCTGTAATCCCAGCACTTGGGAGGCTGAGGCAGCAGGAGTGTCACAAGTTTAAGGCCAGCCTGGACTACACAGTACGTTCAAGATCATCCTGGACTACACAGGCAGACCCTGTCTCAAAAAACTAAAATACATACATACATATATAGATAAAAACAAATTAAAACGGGCTGGGGAGGGAGCTTAGTTGGTAGAGTGCTTGCCTAACAAATGTGCAAATGTGAGGTCACAGGTTCAATCCCCAGTACCACCCATCCCCCAAATTTCAAGACTACTGAACACATAGTAAACCCTTTTTAAATTTGTTTTTGGAGGGATTATTTTATTTTATTTTTTGGTCTTTTTGAGACAGGGTCTCACTATGCAGTTCAAGCTAGTCTTGAACTCACTTTGTAGCCCAGGCTGGCCTCAAACTCACAACAATCCTCCTGCCTCAGCCTCCTGAGTGCTGGGATTACAGGCGTGTGCCAGCACACCCAGTTTTTAAATTTGTTTTTGATACAGAGTCTTGCTATGTATCCCGGGCTGGCCTTCAACCTTTTGTCCTCATGGCTCAGCCTGTTGAGTGCCTGGACAGCGGACACGCCCCGTCATGCCCAGCTGTAATCACTTGCTAAATATTTGTCAGGTAGAAGAAGTGAAGCCCTAATGTACACAAGCACTCCTCGTGGATACATGCAGTGATCACACACTCATCCAACATTGATGAGCAGCAGAGCGCAGCAACTGAGAACAGGGACCCCGGAGCCAGACTGTCTGGGTTTGGATGGTGGCTCGGCCACTCCCTCTGAGGCCTTAGGCAAGTTCTCATTTTCTCTGCGCTTTAATTTTCTCAGCTGTGGTATAGATATGATACTGGTTTCTCCTGCAAACGTTTTATCTGAGGACGAAGTAAGTTGATATTTGTGAAGCATTTTGAATGGTGCCTGGCTCATAGCTGTGCTACGTTTGATTAAAAATTAAATGCCTACACCGAGCCAGATACTATGCTTCAAGCCAGAGCACAAAGATGAATAAGACTGAGTCTCTGCTTTTATGACATTCACAATCCTAAAGACAGGTGAGTAATTTCTATTCTGTTACCTATCATTTTGCAACTAAGAACTATAAATACATTTGCCCATTAATGGTGCCATTATAAAATTGGTGGTCAATATTTAGAGTTGTTTTGTTTTGTTTTGGTGTTGGGTACGGAATCCAGGATCTGTTAAACCATGGAGCATGTTAAGCTCTCCCAGAGATCTACATCACCAGACTAATATTTAGATAATACTGAAAAGACACTTTATTAAAAAAGTAGAAAATATTTTCTTGGGAATGTATTCAAAATAGGAAAATTTATTTAAATACATTCAAGAAAGGGTCAAGACTGCAGTGTAATCCAGTGTAGAGCTTTTGGCTCCCATGTGTGAGGAGCTCGGTTTGATCTGCAGCACTGAAAAGATGAAAAAAAAAAGTTTAACTTTTAGGGCAATAAGTTTACAATTGTGGAAGAGACTTGCAGGCCATGTTAGAATCAAACAAAACAGTCAGATGCCAGAACATTCAGGATGTGGATCACAGAGGGTGCGGCTGCAGGAAGCTGATTGCTCTTCTGGAGTTTGAGGCTGTTCTAGGTGATCTCCTGGAAACTGCAGCTTCACAAACCACATCATACCTCCAAGAAAGGGTCCAGGAGACCCCATGAGAGAATCTGTTGAAAGGAGTATATTTTTTTCTTTTTTGGTGGTGCCAGAGATTCAACCCAGGGACACTCTACCACTGAAGTATATCCCCAACCAACAGTGTGGGGATTACAGGCATGTACCACCAGCCTGGCTGGGAGTACATGTATTTATTAAGTTTGATGAAAACAGGGGCCGGGAATTTAGCTCAGCGGCACAGCGCCCGCCTGGCAAGCGTGAGGTCGTGAGTTCGATTCCCTGTACCGGAGAAAAAACAAACAAACAACAACTAAAAAAACTATATTGGACCATGGCAAGTGGCATGATTTCCTCTATAGGACAGTATGAGAATTGAATTAGATTTCAAAAAACCACAGTGCCAGCTAAAAGGGCTCTGGGCTATCTTCCAAAGAGAGAAAATGACAAAAAAAAATATTGCCTTTGAAGTTGAGGGAAGGTTAAGTACTAACATCACCCGCAGAGCTCCAAGTCCTTCCCTGGGGTTCTCTTTTCAAAGCAGTCTTTTACCATGGTAAATCTGAGCCAGCTAAGGATGAATCCTTACTAGTTCCTTATATGCTCTCAAGGCATACTGTTTTATTGTTTCAATGTAAAGTACTTGGGTTATTTTTTATACTAGTCTTTTAGCAGCCAAGTTTTTCTCTGCTCCAACTTCAAAAGTCTCAACTTTACAGAAGCTTCCTTTCTGGTGAAATGCAAAACTTTTAAAATTACTCCTCTATGCCATTTTCTTGTGATTTTCAATGTGGAGCTGACTAGAAGACCCTAACAGTATCCATGCTACAGCCTAAATATTGGTCTGCCTTGAAATTTCCTCTGCCAGATTAATTGTTCCACCACCCTAATCTCAGTTTCTTGTAAAGTCTCAGAACATGAGCAAATTGTAGACAAATTTTCTGCCAGAGCATAACACATGGTCTTCAGTCCAACTGCCAATGGGGTACTTGTTTCCAACTGAACTCTGACCAGAATCTCCCATCAAGCTCAATTTACAGCATTTTAGGGCTGCTTTTCCAGCAGGCATCTCTAAACTTTTCCAAACTCTTCCCAAGAAGTGGTTCCAAAGGCTTCTGAGCCACCTGGTCAGGTAGCATCCTGGCAACAACCTCACTCTTAGTAGCAAATTCTTAGTCACTTTTCTCATCTTTGGGACAAAATACCCAACACCTGCAACTAAAAGGATAAGTTTTACTCTAGTTCACATTTCAGACCACAGTTGGCTGGCTCCAAGGCAGGACAGCAGCGCAGAGAGGGTCATGGCAGGAGATAGCTGCTCATAGCATGGCAGACAGGAAACAGAAAATCAAGGAAGGAGCCGGGAAGGGACATATAACCTTCTGGGTCATGCACACAGTGACAGACCCCCACCTCCTAACAAGTCAGCAATCACCTTTCAAAGTTTGGGCCCTTGGATTTGGTGGATATCTAGACATAAATCATAACAGGGAGGCATCTTATTCATCTTTCTCTTTGCAGCACTTGCCTTCCAATGCATGTGGGTTGAATGGGCAGGCGTTTTCCAACTGTGAGTACCATATACCATGTCTACCCTTAGGTCAAAATCCCTAAGTGTTGGGAACTACAGTTACACCAATAACTTCCGCTACTGAGACTGACATGTTTTTCCATTTTCCTCTCCATCTGAACAAAAAGAGTGATAACATCATCATTTCCTTGAGGTCCAGGGAAATCTATACACAAAATTCTCTTTTTTGCAACTGAAAAGGTGATATACCTGATGCACTGTTGAGTGTGGTAGGAAGAGCTCAAAACGAGGATTCCAAGATTGAAGATTATACTTTCCTAGTTCTAGCCCTACATTGCTGTCTTTGTGGTACTGGTGCTGGGGAACCATCCTTGGATTCTTGCACAGGGTGGTGATTTACACAGTGGCTTATACTGATATTCACCAAGATACTAAGTGGGTTTTTTTTTTAACTCCTAAGAAAATACTAGTTAATAATACACCACCAAAACTACAATATCTTTCCCTTTTATCTTGTCATTTTATGGGTAGATTTTTTTTTTCAATTTTGTTGTATACTGTAAAATTACCTTCCAGTGTAAAGATATGTATAAAATGCTGCTTTCTGGGTTACAAAAGAGGTAAAGATATAGTACATAAATGCAGTCACCTACATTTCTATAGATAATCCTATAAAGATACATAGGAATAAGTTGAGGCTAGTTATTCCCAGAAGAACTAGGTGTCTAGCAGGGAGGGTAGGAAAGAGAATTTTCACTCATTCCCTTTTGTACCTTTTGGGGTTGAACCATATAAATTACCTCACTCCCATACATAGAAAACATAAGCCAATAAAAATTTCATGCCTAACCTTTTGAAGGGGTTGTTTTCGTGCCTTGCCATGGGAGTGCTACTGCCAAATTAACATGACTGAGGAAAAACAGGGCTTAAGTACTTGGTCAGTAAATGGCATCTGTGGACTGTGAGGGAGGAAGTTCAACTCAGTTGTCTAGCATCACTTGGGTTTTATGATCATTTTCTATTTTTAAAATTCTTTTATTTTCTTCCCAATTCAATTAACAAGTTTTTATTTAGTGCCTACTCTCTGCCCAGTACCGTCCTAGGAATTCTAGGAGATATAAAAGAAGCCTCCATGAAACAATTTTTAAAATCCCTGCCCAGTGTGGAGATCACTGTGGAATGGGGTGGCTAGGAAGTTGTCTTGGGAGCAAAGTCTTGAGCGAGAAGGGGAAGGTTCAGACCAGCGGGAGGGGCGTTGGAGGCGCTGCTGCCTAAGGAAAAAGGCTTGATGCGGGTAGAGAGACCCAGGATAGAAGAGACAGGCCAGTTTAGAAAGCCCGTCAGGGTAGGGCTGTCAAGCTTAACCTTGGGAGTCTGCTAGGGGAGAGTGATAAACTCAAGAAAGAGGTGAGCCAGCAGTAGAATGGGAAAGTGAGAACTGAGGAACCAGATGCAAAGCCACCAACCTGGCTGCAATAATCAGGATGCAGAATGGTGAGGGTTTGGGTTAGAACGCACGTGGGGAACAGAAGAAAGAGTTCCTGAGACACTGCAAAGGAGGACACATCAAATCAGGTTGAAAACTAAAAACGACCAGTCCAACATAATCCCAGTATTTCTAGCCTAGGAGCCCAGAAATATGACTCATTTTCAGGGCTTTTTTTTCTTTCCTTACATACAAATTGAGCCCCTTGTGGAGTCCAGTGGAAGTATCAATTATAAAAAGAATTGACCAATCCCCTCCCCGCCTAAAAATACAGGTAGTTTTGCAGCTGGCTACACGATCCAAGCTGAATCTTGCTGGGCCTTTCCTTCAATAGTACTCAGGCACCCAGGACAGGGGCCCCAACCAGGCCTGGCTCTGTGTATAGTATGTTTATTATACACACCAGAGGTCCCTCCTGCACAAGGGCCGTCTCACGCCCAATAAGCACTCAGTAAGTGTTTGATAATTGTTGTGGAGAGTGAGATTTAAATGTAACATTGCAAAACTTTCCGGAATTCACAGTATTGAAAAAGAAATCATGGAAATTAAAGTCTACATAAATTCTCTGCTTCAATTGCTCAAACCACCTGCCAAGCAAAGATCAAACACTACTGTAATGGTGGTAGGGTCACGCGGTTTTCTTCCTCACCTTATGTGTTGCAATAATGTAGTTCAGTTTAAAAAAAAAAAACCCAAGAAAAACAGAATAATGTGAAGCACTACTGGTAGGGCCTCGAATTAAATGAAACCGTTCGCGTATTTTACGCTAGCTGAGTGGATAGTTATTATTCCCCATTTTACAGGACACAGGTACAAAGAGACTAAGAAATTTGCACGAAGTCACCCAACCCAGGTAGTGAGCTCTGCAGCAGTTGAATCCAAACAGCCGGTCACCATCCGTACAGCTCCAGCCTGTATTGCATTCGCATACAGTTCTCTTTGGGGGACCAGATTATTTGAAGCTTTCCAACTGTTCTGTAGGAAGGGTCTTTTCCCATCCAGCCCTGACCAGGGTCCAGGTTTACGGAATACTGTACATCCTTTGGAGCAAGCACTACACGAAGACGTGCAACACCTGAATCGTGATTAAGAAACTTACAAGAACAAACTCCACCAACAGCATTTTACAGGGCACCACCTCATCATAACGCAGGAATACAACCCTTCCCCTGGCAAGGAGCTAATATCCCCCTCCCCTCATTTTTATTAAAAGCCCTGCTTTATTTGGAAACTCTTAAAATAAGCGGTCACACGATTAAAAAAAGCCGCGGCGCGCCCCCTCCCCGGCGGCAGGGCGCAGCTGTCCGCGCCTCCCCCGCGCCCCGCCGCCCGC
>NW_004955438.1:11142820-11156943 GCF_000276665.1 Chinchilla lanigera | reverse complement strand
GAGCGCGCGGGCCCGCGGCGGGCGGGAGGGAGGGAGTCCCGGGCGGGCACCGCGACCCCGCAGTCCCGGAGGATGGGCCGGAGCTAACAAAGAGGACAGCCTCCCTTCCCCAGGTTCGCTCTGATCCCCTCCAGCGATGTCTAAAAGGGGTCTCGGGCTTCTGATCACCTCGGCGGATGGCTGCGGCTGAACTCTGGATCAGGGTTTTAAGAGTCTCGGGCATATTTGTGCCTCTGGGAATAAGTAAGTGTGCAGTTTGCCTGGTAAACTTTGCCGAGAGGGGGGCCCGAGGAAGGACTGTTTGGCAACGCCTTGTTTTGTATCTGGAGTAAAGCGTGTTTACACTGGAAAGAGAATTCTTGGATCTGCAAATTCCGACTTGTGATTTGTGCAGATCCTGATTAGATTGGCCGCTCTTGGCAAGCTCGTCCTATTTTCTTTTTTGCTGAGAAAGCCTTATCATAATAGCGTACGGTGGAAAACACATTCAGAACACTCCAAGTGACAATTGCTATACGCCGTGTGTGTGTGTGTGTGTGTGTGTGTGTGTGTGTGTGTGTGTTTAAAGTTTGGGAAATGACAGTACTTTTACTCTGAAGATAGTTGTGTTTTGTTTCAAGGGCATTTTATGGTAGACTGTGTTTGCACAAATGTTTTGTTCCCGAGAAGCAGGTTTGATTTAATGCAATAGATGTAGCTATTATTCTAAAAATGTCATAATACTGTCTCCTTTTAATGATTCTTTTATGTTAAAACACGGCTGGAAAATTAGGCATGGTGTGGACCTTAGCAGCAAGGGAACGGGAAATGCGCCACGTTTGAGTTAAAATGTGTTTGAGAAACTTTTGGAAGGGGATATGATATTGAGAGGAAAATTAAAATGAATTCTCAAATATTGCAGATTGCTTTTTATAAACTTGTACTAAACCAGAATTTAGTGTGTAGCTGTTTTCCGACCGGACAACAGAATAGTATTGTAAACAAAGTATCCCCCAGTTTTGTTTTTTTTTTTGTTTATAAAGCTATTTAGGAATTACGTATTTTTTTTAGTAGTTAAATTAGAATTCCAGACTTAACTACCTTTCAGATTATTGCATATTATTTTTATACCTTAGGAGTCTCCCCCAAAACATCTTAATTTTTTTTACTCTTAGTTTTAGTATTATAGCCAAACATTCATAACTTTGTATCATTTGGTAGTAAATACTGTACACAGCAAAACTAAGATGGGTAATCATTGATAATTTTTTTCAATTAGCTTTGTTAATTTTGTAAGTTACTAAGTTATTTAACACAGTGGGTTTTATATAAGTAAGCAAAAGGCAAGTCATTCTTATGGCTATATCTTGGGAGAAAATGTAGCTAAAACGAACACACATCCTTTCTTTAAAGCACATAGTAACGCTTAACAAAACAAGGAAAGAGAAAACATTGGCTTTTCGTTATCCCGGATGCTGTAAAACATTTCAAATCTCAGGACAAATGAAAGTTTTACTTTTGAGTTTGCATAATCAGAACTTAAAATAATTAAATTATATAGGGTAGCATCTGTTGCCTTCAAGGCATAGTTCTCTTTGTGAACAAACTACCATATTTGAACATCTACTAAATCAAATATTTATCTTTCCTTTCATATTTGTAATATCTTCTCTCTTCATCCACAGTACCTGTTTCAAGTTAGAATAATGTGCGTATCAAGTCAAAATCCACCACTTTTTCTCATGGAAGAGTATTGAGTATACATGATGTGTGTATATAATCTTTTAAAATTTAAACAAACACTTCTGGTTACATCAGGCAGTCTTCTCCTTAAAAGCTTGTTATTTAAGGCTCTCATTTCTTGATTCCCCCCGTCCCCCGCTACCATTTTGCTTCATCTATTTTGTTTACACTCCTGAAACACCACACAGCGTTGGAAACTTCTGCAAGTGGAGACCCTATCATTTTATAGTACTTATTTTAATTTCCTTCTATCCTATCACGGTTCTGCCTAGAAAAGGTACACCAAAAATGCTCTAACAGTGCTTTAAGTAGAGTTAGGTCCCCCCCCACACCTTCTTCTATCCGCTATTTTTAACTTTTTGTTTTACCTTTTTGGGAATAACCAGAGCTTAAACACCACACACACACACACACACACACACACACACACGCCAAAAACGAATCCGTGGTCGGGTCCGTGTTAGAGCTCCATCTCTGTATGTAATTATAGCACGCTTGTAATCTCCTTAAGGACAGCGGCGGCTTAGGATTCGTCTTAGATTTCCCAAGATGCTCGTTACGCTGCCTTGTGCTCGGAGACGCCACACACATCTGTGGCCTGGGATTCCGAAGTGTTGAGTCTGGCAAAGCCGAGGCTGACGGCGAACCCCGTCGTCCGGTCCGCTTCCGCCACCCCGGGCGCGAGCGCTCCCCACCTCCCGCGCGGCAGGAATCTGGGATCGACTCCCGGCTCAGCCCGTGCGAGCGCAGCGCGCAGCGGAGGAAGCCGCTCCTCTCGAGCTCCGCGCGCCAGAGCCGCTGCCAATCCCCAGTTTGTCTCTGCCCGGAAGTTACCATCAACAGGTGTGGTTTAAAACGTTGTAAATGGCATATTTTGGGGACCCTGTGCCTTCAAATCCAACATCAAATAGCGGTCGGTCAATCTTCTTACAGCCTGCAGGGCTCGAGCTGGCTCCTGCAGCCGCGCGCCCCGCCCCCGGGAGCGTAGGGGCTGGTGCAAGCCGAACACTTCCGTCCGGAAACGCGGCGGTGGAACTAGAGTTCCGGGACCTCTGAGGGTGGCGGTTGGCCCAGCAATGCCTGGAGCTCTCTCCCTGGCTGGGCGCGATAGTTTGAGCCTTCACCGCCCACCTGGCTGCCTGAGCTGTTGAACCCGTCTGCCCCTCACTAATCCAGGATGGCTCTTAAGGCCTCTCCCGCTTCTTTAAGTGAGCGCGCCCACCTAGGTGCCTCTACCCGGACCCGTTTCTCATCACTGCCCCTGCTTAATAACTGGCATTTGTAGGGTCATTGTGTCAATCACCTGTCAATCTCCCTGGTGACATTAATATTTGTGAACTAGAAAACGTTTTTATAAATGTTTGTTAAGGAATTCACCTCCTTTGACCATCGCAGCTACCATATGTGATCGGGATTGCTGATTACTCTCATTCAGAATCCAGGGTGAACTTGCCTCTGGAGACTGGCCCTCCACCCTAGCTCTTTGGAGGTGTTTTGCTCTTATCTCACTTGTGGTATAAAGAATTCTGACATTTGGAGCATTGGGAGACTCAAAAGTGAGATTTGGAGTTTTGGGGAGCTCAAAAGAGTTTGTCCAAAGGAATGACAGTTAATGCCAACTACAAAATTTGGGAGTAGCGTGGAGCTGGCCTTTATCAGATTTAGTCCTGACAATGGCCCCAGATTGTTATCACTGTAGCGGTGATAGAGTGAGGGGTGGAGTCTGACCCAAGGCCCAGCCCTCAACGGTGATGATGTTAAACTTCCCCAGGCCCCCTGACACTGTTAGTTCCTTCTTTTTCTAGTGGAGAGGCAACGCTTATTCCACAGATGCAGGTTCACTGATTTTTATCCTTCAGAGCAAATCCCAGAGTGACCATGTTCCTGTAACGGGTGTTTCTCTTTTCTCAGCGCTGGCGTGGACGCTCCCTTCTCTTGGCCTTTCGAGACGCTCTTGCTTCTTGATGGAGTCGGCGGCTGCTGGGTGAACCGCCGGAGACTGGAAAGCGATCGATCGTCCCTTCGTGAGAGGGGAGTCACCTAGGCCATCCCCTCTGGCTTGGTGGGGGTGCTTTTCCTTCTTTGGCCTGCCACTCTCCACGGGCGAAGAAGATGCCCCTGCCGTTTGGATTGAAACTGAAGCGCACCCGCCGCTACACTGTGTCCAGCAAGAGCTGCCTGGTTGCACGGATCCAGCTGCTGAACAATGAGTTTGTGGAGTTCACATTGTCCGTGGAGAGCACTGGTCAGGAGAGCCTGGAGGCTGTGGCCCAACGGCTGGAGCTGCGGGAGGTAAGCTGCCAAAGAGGCTGCAGGCTTCCCTGGCGCCGCTTCACTACTTATTGCATGAGGTATGTTCTAGGCCACCAGAACTCAAAGTGGGCCCTGTGATGTTACAGTTGGGCCTGCAGGGCATCCTTTCCAGGAAAGGGAAAAAGACCAGCGCAAAAAAGTCTTTCGGAGGGGTGCCTTGTAAGGAAGTTAACAGTACCTATGTTTTGAGTGTGTTTATGTTTTCCCAAAATGTAATGGAGATCAGATATGAATGCACTGTAGATTATCTGAGTTCTCGTCTTCTAATATAATCCCAAATTAACCTGATCTCTTAAGACAGTTTATTGACTTCATGCATTGCTTTAGTGTTGATTCATTGATTTCCCACAAGTCAAGATTCTAGAGACATGTTTACTGACTTTAATTTGGGTGAACTGTGGAATCTTAGGCAGGTTATGCAGTGTCCCTTAGCCCCGGTTTCCCCATCTAAAAGGATAACAGTGGCACCTAATTCTCAGGGTGGTTGGACTTAATGTGCAAGTAAAGCTGTGAGGTCTAACAACTAGTTTGTTTTCATAAACGTAGGAAGTTTTGCCCTGGAGAACCCCTCATCTACTTGGTGGGAAGTTGTGGAGGCCTCACATATCCACCTAATGTCTTCAGTGTAAAACGCTCTCTAAGGCTCTAATTAAACCTCGGTTCCTCCTTGTGCTTGGCTGCCTGGCTCTGGGGTAGGAGAAAGAAGGAGAAACTGGTTATTCCACTTCAGTGCCCATGTTCTATTCCCAACTGAAAATCCCACACTAATTTCATAGTTCGAAAAAAGTTGGGAATGCCGGGAGTGGTGGTGGTGCACACCTGTAATCCCCAGCATTTGGGAGGCTGGAGGAGGAGAATCACGGCAAGTTGGAGGCCAGTCTGGGCTGCATGATGAGTTCAAGGCCAGCGTGAACTACAAAAAAAAAAAAAAAAAAATCTGAGAATAAACTTTGCTCCTGGCAAAATCATTTGATATTCAATAAGACGACCTAAAGCACCAAGTACAAAAGTACTGTGTTAGGAGTTCACCTTACTGTTGACACCACTAAAACAAGCGTGCTGCCTGCTGAGAAAGGAAAGTAGACTGTGCCCTAGGGCAAGGGAGGGGCAGCCCAGAGAAAGCTGCCCAGGGGGAAGTGTGTCTGAGCTGTGATTTTAAGGATGGAGCATGGCTTTTATTTTTTCCTAGAAGGGTCTGAAAAAACTGTCACACCAAAAGGAGCAGCAAGGGGCTGGGGATTTAGCTTAGTGGTACAGCGCCTGCCCGGCAAGCGCAAGGTCGTGAGTTTGATCCCTGGTGCCGGAAGAAAACAAAACAAACAAACAAAAAAGATTACTAACAAAAGGAACAGCAAAGATGTGAAGGCACCTGGTCTTGAAGCCCAAAGTGTGGGGAGGACAGGCTGAGAGTAGCCGGTCCAGATGCAGGGTGTTTATGAAAGGATTTGGGCTTGTCCTGCTGGCGGGGAAGAGGGCCCTTAAGCAAGGATCTGTTGTGAATGATGCTGCAGTGAGTGAGTTTGGGGGAAAGTGACGAGCGCGACTTTCTGGAGCAGTCGGTGGCTGCCTGGATTTGGACGGGGAAGGAAAGCAGTGGGTGGGAACTGGAGCAGGTATTTAGGACCTACAGACCGGGTTTGGGGAAGAGGGAGGGCGGGTCCGGGTTTACTCAGGTTTTCAGTAGGTGGTGGGAGATGTAATTGGAGCGGGAAACAAACAAAGAGCAGAGTTAAGTTTTGGAAATAAATCCAACTTCAAGGTGCCGGTTGGGGCCATTTGCCAGGTGTTGAGCAGACAGGCAGATGTGTCTGTCTGGAGCCCAGGCGAGAGACACAGGCTAGAGCCGAGAGGTTTGGGAATCAACTTAGGGGAGTTGACGAAAGCCAGGAGAGGTGATGAGGCGGTTTAGGGAGACAGTGAGGGTGTGGCAGCCCCTCGGGATTGAGCAGAAAAGGGCAGAACCTTGGCAGGAAACTGACGGAGCCCAAGAAGAAGGAAAAGAAAGTAAACTGGCTGAGTGGGCCTCCGTGACTCACCTGTTCGTTGTGTTTATTCCATCTTTTTTGCTTCCTTCATCCATCTCTCTTCCCCCCATTTTGATTTTTTTTTTCTGTAAACATCATCCAAATGCTTAAGGTGTGCCTCTGACCTCTAGGGAGCCGCGTCGTGAGGAAGCGTGGTTTATTTACTTTCCTACACAGAGTACGCTGCATGGAATGCACTCCACAAATACGGCTTGAACTCAACCCACAGCGTTGCTTTCCTTCTGCTGGTCAGAAAGTGCAGGGGTAGGGAAGGTGCAGTCTCCCATTAGGTGCTATCGGTCTCCCGGAACAAGCAGCCTCCTAGAACTGTGGGTATAAGGTGTGTTTTCAACAGAAAAGCAGAGGGCTGGGGATTTAGCTCAGTGGCACAGTGCCTGCCTGGCAAGCACGAAGTCGTGAGTTCAATTCCTGGTACTGGAAAAAAAAACAACAACAAAAACAAAAACAGAAGAGCAGAGTGGTTTGAGAGGGCGCAGGCATGGTCCCCAGAAAATCTCTTCCTCCTGGACAGACTGTATTGCTTCCGACATTTAACTGCAGCGGTGGCTAGAAACGTTTCCTTTGAAAGCCCTGGAAGCTCTGTTCTGTGGCATGTAAACAGATGCTAAGTGCCAGACCTAATTTTACCATGTGACTGTTCAGAAATAATCTGAGTGGGGTACCACCTGTTCCTAGTGTGTGTACATACCGCCTGTGTGTGATTCATACCAAGGAACAGCAGTATGTTGGTATCTTGTGCTATTCCTTCTCTGGGCAAACCTATTATTATCCTAGCATATAGATTTGTCTGATAAAGCTTCACTATTGCAAAAGTATGAACTGGAGAAAAAAGGTCTTTACTCCCCTTGTTTACTTGAATACCATTTCCTATACTGACAGTTACAAGGGCTACACAATAATACCCCTGTAACAGTACTGATAGGGCTCACCTATATCAGAAGTATTTCATTTCTTAAACTGGATGAGGAGGGGTATTGCGTGTGTCCCCCTCTTTCATATTTTTACAAATGTCTAGATTTCATACTAAATTAAGAATTTTTTTTTTTTTTTTTTGAGACAGGGTTTCACTAGGTAGTTCAGGCAGCCTTGAACTCACTATATGGCCCAGGCTGGCCTGGAACTTGGAGTGATCCTCCTGCCTCAGCCTCCCGAGTGCTGGGATTACAGGCGTGCACCACCATGTCCAGCTTAGATGATTACCTTTTATTCAAATTCACTGTATTTGAACTAGGGAAAGTGATGTAAAAATGGGAAAACATTATGCCCTTAGGAAAATGTTGCTGTTCGTTATAGCAGTAGCTTCTCAGAGCTGTTGAAATTCTCTGCCTGTGACTCGTGGTGAGTTTCACATTTTTTTTTCCGAGAGGCTGTGAAAGTATGGTATGTATGAGGAATTAGAAAGCCCCCACCCCCCATTTTGGAGGTATGTGTTATAGGGGTTTGAAGGAGGAAGTGAGACAAGGTGTCGGCTGGGCCGAAGCACTCTGATGGGGCAGTGTCAGCACAGAGTAGAGTCCAGTGGGTGGGCTCAAAAGTCCAGCATCACAGGAGGAAGACGTGGTGTCCCAGCTCAATAAAACCGCGAGTTATGTGTGCTCCCAGAGCTAAGCTCCGATCTCCCTGTAAGGAGGTCACACAGAGCCACGGCCAACCAGAAGTTGCTCGGTGAGGATGGAATCAGAAGAGAGGCCACCTTGAAAAGCTGTGTGTTTTTGTAAAGGAAATAGTGCTGCCTCCTGGAATAGGCAGGTGCCTTCAAGTTGGGGAAAGTCCTGTTCAGGGACTCTGAACAGGAGTTCAGGAGGCCTTTCTTTGCCTCTTGAGGGGCCTTTTTGCCAAGGTGCTCAAGACAATCTCCAGCAGAGTTAGAAATGCTGCGGTCATGAGGACTTAAATGTTAAATGTAAGACACTGAACAGAAGTTGTGGTGTAGTGGGCTGGTGTAGTGCTCAGCAGCACAGCGCCTGCCTGGCAAGCACGAGGTCATGAGTTCAATTCCTGGTACCAAAAAGAAAAAAAAAAACTAAGCCCAAAACTCCTGGTGTAACTCAGGAAGCTCGCAATAAGTGTTAGTCTTCATTCCTTTATTATTGGCGGCTCAGGTGCTTGTGTTGTGGTGAGTGGTGAAATTCTCTTCAGATGAACTACTCAAAATGTCACTGTTTCTTCCATTTACTGAGAGTGCATGCTTGTTTTTAAGAAAGATGCAATCTTTTTTTTTTTTTTTTTTTTTTTTTTGGTACCAGGAATGGAACTCAGGACCTTATGCTTGCCAGGCAGGCACCTGTGCTGCTGAGCTATATCCCTGGCCCTATGTTTTTAAAATGCTCTTATAGTGGGCACTGGTAATCACACTTCTTGCCCATTACTAAACTGCTAAAGTGTTAGTATGCTACAATGATTTAGTTGTCTTGTTTATTATTTTGTTTTTTTGAGACAGGGTCTTGCTATGTAATTCAGGCTGGCCTTGAACTCACTACCTAACCCAGGCTGGCCTCGAACTCACAGTGATCTTCCTGCCTCAGTCTCCTGAGTGCTGGGATTATAGGTGTGCGCCACCGTGCCTGACTAGGTGTCATATTTAAACAACTGTTCCCTGCCAACTGAAAAAAAAAAAAATTTGTGCAATGTCACTGTCCATTTCCCTCAAAGCCAGAGCTTCAGTAGGGTTTAAATTGCTGTTTGCCTCTTTCCTTTTAATGCTCAACCCAAATTCTAGGATTAAAAAAAGGTTTTAGGAAAGTTTTTGGATTAGGTTTACGTATTCTTCTTTAGGCTATGCCTTTTTCAAGGCTCCTTATTCAATAATAGATATTTAAACAAATTTTTATCCTGGCATTATGGATATTAACATTGCAAACTCTTCTTGTATACTCTGCCTTCCTTGATTTTTGTGTGTGTGGGGGTTCTTGAATTGAACCCAAAACACACAGGTTAGGTCAATCGTTTTATCACTGAGCTGCGCTTCCAGGCCTCTGCGTACTTTCCCCCCCATTTTTTATAGTTTGAGATAGGATCTCACTAAGTTGCCCAGGCTGGCCTTGAACTTGTGATTGTCTTGCCTCAGCCACTCAAGCAGTTGAAATTACGGGCATGTGCCACCATAATTGGCTGTCTTTCTTGATTTTAAGGTCTTTATTTAGTTTAAGTTTATATTTGGTTGGTGTTTTGAAAAATGTTTTAACCCTCACAATGTAGGGAAGTTCTGAAACTATGGAAGTCTTCAAGATCATTTTTTTTTTTGTCTTTATAATTTAAATTATAGAGGACAATTTTCTTTCTTTTTTTTTGCCTTTTTTTTGGGGGGGCACTGGGAATCGAACTCAGGACCTTGCTCTTGCTAGGCTGGCGCTTGTGCCGCTGAGCTATATCCGCAGCCCAGAGGACAAGTTTCTTTCAGCTGTTTTTGAGGGGTACGTGTGTGTTGGGAGTATCTTTATTCTTGTTTCCATGTGTGGCTTCCATAACTGTAATTTTGAGGTTAGAGTTAAATACTGAGCCACCCCCAAAATTACCTTCAAGTTATTTTGTTGAAGAAGGCAGAACATCTAGCACAATTTATAAGCTCTTTCTGTGACCTCTCAGTTTTAATAAGCCCTGGACATTTGGTTACCCTTTTGCAGTTTATCATGGATCTTCATGCAGTGTTTTAAAAATTATATTTGCAGAGCAGTACACACATCCCAGGTTTTTGTTCTTTAGCATCTAAGCTTCACTGGAGTAGGACTGTTTTTCACTGGTGTATCACTGGGGTCCAGAATAGCGTCTGGCACTTTATAGTATATAGTTACTGAATAAACGCGTGCTTAGTTTAAAACTTGAGATTCTTGTTTTACATTTAGATTGATGAGCAGGGACAGCAGTTCATTTTGGTCAGCCTTTATTTGGCCTATGATTTTCTTTTTTGTTTTTTTGTTTTTTTTCTGGTACCGGGAATCGAACTCATGACCTTGTGCTTGCCAGGCAGGCGCTGTGCCGCTGAGCTAAATCCCCAGCCCCTGCCCTATGATTTTCTGCTTGAAGAGAGTTGAATGTTTTCAAAGCTCTGTACGTGGTTATAAAGGACCTTTCTTTAGACCATCTTCCTTCACTGTGGGGCTTCTTCTAAAACATACAGGAAGTGATCTGCTTCCAGTAGCTCCTGTGTGAAGATTGCTTGTCAAGGTGTAGGGTCTGTGTCTTCACTGTACTTTGAACAGATTCTTCTCCTAGCTCCCTCTGGATGATGGGGACAGTTTTTGGTTAAGGGATCTTGTGGATCAAAGGGGAATCTAACATAGAATGCAAACCATTACTCTCAAGCACAACTTTAGAAAGTGTTCTTGGCCGTCTGAGCGTTTTATTTTAAATTAGCGTCTTAGGCATTCCAGATATCCACTGACCTTATCGTGACTGCTATCTGAGTAGACTTCAGGAATTTCATGTGCATTTCCTTCTGTACTAGCTGTTTTCATTTGGAATCTAAAAATAGCTGAAATATGTGTAAGGGAAAAGTATATTACCTGCAGTCAGGTTAGTAACTTAGTACTTAGTAATTCAGGTTTACATATTATGAAACTGGTAAGATTAATTTATAGACAAGGATCAGTAGTATTTTCAGGTAGTTATTGGATTATCAAGCACAAATAAAATATTAGACTGGCCTCTCCATCTAAATAATGTTTTCCAAAGTCCAAACCAATTATAAATGATTAAAGGTTTTCTTAATTCTTAGGGCTTTTTGTTTTGTTTTGTCTTTGTTATTGATCTTATTTGATCTGGATAATTAGGGAAATTATCTCCAGCCCTTTTAATTTTTTATTTTAACATGGGGTCTCACTGACGCCAGCCTGACTTTGAATTTGGGATCCTCCTGCCTCAGCCCCTTGAGTAGCTGGGATTACAGGTGTATGTCCCTAAAGATCTTCATTTTTTTAAATTGACACATACTATTTGTACATATTTATGGAGTATAGTACAAATTAGGCAAATAAATAAGTAAAGGAATCACATGTACAAACATGGAGATAGTATGTATTTAAAAGTATATGTAATAATACAAGTTATTGCAGAATTTGATAACCTTACTTAAAGAAATAGTACTATGCAACCTTTATTTAATGTCCAATAAATTTAAGGACTAATAATCTGACATGTTTGTCTTTTAGTATTGGATTTTTCCCTTAGGAGACAGTGGAGATTAATCTTTTATGGTACCATAGCAGGGCTGTCTCATGAGCACATGGAATTAAGCATGAACTTGCTTAGCTGGGGAGGTTTGTGAGTTGAGTTCCAAATGTGTTTTAGGGGCTTTCTTTCTGTTCTGTCATTGCCCTTAGTGTGTAGTTTCAGATCTCATTCCTTATGATAACTCTAGAAGCTTTGATGGCATTCTGCTTGTCCTCTATTCTGGTGAACAAGCATGATTGTGCCGGAAGCTTACCTTGTTACCTCATGTATTGTTTACAATGTGTCAGGCATTATCTTTTCCATTTTAAAATGAGCAGACTGAAGTTATGAAAAGTTGAGGTGGTTTGCTCAGGATTATACAGATAATAAGCAAAAGAGTCAAAATTTAAGTTTGTGTAAAACTTTCAGACTTCTGTTTAATCTTCAACCTTTAAATTTATGGGGGCCATAGACCTTTTTGGGAATATGGTGAAAACAGATTTCATGTGACTCATTGACACTCTACCAGTCTATGCCTGAGCCTTGCTGGGTGAGGTAGTTTTTCCTTCTCTCCACGTAATGGGGTCTTTCTTCCTTGGTCTGTCTGTCTCCAGAATGAAGATATTGGGATGTTGGAATATTTATGAATAATTCAAGACCTCCTTTCTTTCTATTTTTTGTTTTGTTTTTCAGTACTGGGGCTCAAACCCAGGGGCACTTTACCATGGAGCCACACCCCCAATCTTTTTTATTTTTATTTTGACTCAGGGTCTCGCTGAGCTACCCAACCTGGCTTTGAACTTGTGATCATCTTGCCTTGTCCCTCTGAATAGCTGGGATTACAGATGTATGCCTCTCAAGATCTTCACTGTTTAAATTGACATATATTTGTACAGGTTTATGATGTATAATACAATAGCTCAACATATAACATGTAATGATCAAATCAGGGCAATTAGCATTGCTTTTACCCCAAACATTAATCATTTCTATGTGTTGGGAACCTTTGGACTCTTTTTTAGTTATTTTGAAACATATCATAGATTGTTGGAGAGTATACTGACCTCTCAGGCTATAGAGCTTGTTCCTTCTGACTGTAAACACAGATACCCCTTCTCTAACCTCTGTCCATCCCCAGTCCTCCCCAGCCTACCAAGAAGACCATATTTTTTAAAAAATAATTTGCATCTGAATGTAGTTCTTCCTTGTTCCACAAATGCCTTTTTCTCAAAGACTTTCATTAGATCTCACTAGGGTATTCATTTCACTGATGGGGCAACTTGCTAAGGTAAGAGCTCCTTTCAGGTAAGAAAGGAGGAGGGGGTGCAAGTGGGAAACCTTTCCCTGTGCTGCTGGTTGCAGATCAATGTTTATCTTCACCACCCAGCAGCACCTTTGTGCTCATCTTCATGGTAGGCATGTGACACATCTGCAGAGAATGAGTATATGACTCATATTTATGTAGTAATCGAATTCCAGGGCCATTTGTTGTGTCCTCTGTCACATTCGTTTGTCTGATACACACTCTACCCAAACATGACATTTTCTTTTCCATTTACAATAGGGCTCACTAATCATTTTCTGAACAGTATGCTGGGTTAGCAAATAGTTTCCAATTTGGTTCTCTAGGCAATGTGTTCATAAACAAATGTGGCCCAGAGGCAACTTAAACTTTTGCTGCAGGTGCTAATTTTACTAGAAGACACTCTGCATGTCGCAAATCCTACATAAGAATTAATGGGTGCGAGAAATAACTTATTTATTGAGGGGTTTCTATAGATTGTGCAAGTGAGATTCCCCCAGTGGTGTGCGGTATTTAGATTTATGAATGTTACTTGAGGATTGATTGTGTGAGACAGTCTCCCAAGTGCTTGCGAGTTTTTGCTTATATTGTTTCTCCTTCACAACAATCCTACGGGTGAGATTTTATAGATCGGTAAATTTGCTCATGACCACATGGCACAAAACACAGCTTGGGTAGTTCTGGCTCCTTGAACTCCTTGATCAGCACCTTCTCTTCCCACTGTGTACCCCTGGGCAAGAGATAGGTGGCGTGCTGTGGGCCCACTCCCTCAGGACAGCCTGGCACAGTGCCACCTCCCATACTCGAGGGAGATTGTTGTAAGTACGTTTCAGGTATTTATTGCCATTAATGTCATCATTCTTATAATTTATTTTTCTTTTAAAAGTGTCTTTGATGTCACTGAAGCGAAGAAAGGAAAGTGTGAGAAGGAACACAAGTCATCATGTGCAGGCAGATAGTGCCGGGGAGCCCTGAGGTGCTCAGGGCAGAGCTCTTTGTTGGAAGCCTTTGTGAGCTTGTTGCTGGCAGTAGGAAGGAACTGGCCGATGAAATGCAAAAATGGCAGAACCAGAGAGTGCCCTGACGCATGGGCTGCCTTAATCCATGAGCTGGGTCACTGTGATTAACTAGGGGACACACAGGTGTGGTTATATCTGTTATAGGAGTTCATGCCACCGAAGGGTTTTCATTTTCTACCATCTGTGAATTACAGGGCTTGGGGACAATTGGCCTTGAATTCACTTTGTGGCCCAGGTTGACCTTGAACTTGCAGTGATTCTCCTGCCTCAGCCTCCCGAATGCTGGGATTACAAGCGTGAACCTCCATGCCTGGCTTACATAAATTGTTATTCCCTTCCAGTTCTTCTGTTGGTCATGATCCTGTTGTTTACCATTTACTTGTCTGGATTTTCAGTGAGACTTTTTTTTTGAGTAAGGAATTTTTATATGTGTTTATTTTTTGAGACAGGGTCTTACTATGTAGTTTAGGTTGGCCTTGAACTCACTTTGTAGCCCATGCTGGCCTTTAACTCATGGCAATCCTCTTGCCTCAGCTTCCTGAGCAAGTAGAGATTTTTTTTTTTTATTTTTTT
>NW_004955438.1:11103717-11142637 GCF_000276665.1 Chinchilla lanigera | reverse complement strand
ACAGTGCAGCTGCTGCCTTTTTTCAGGTAATGGAAAACATTGGATAATATTCTTTCAAGCAGTAGAAGTTAACCTTGACTAGGTTCTTTGTTAAAATGTGTTAAAGGTCACATTCATTTCGATCTCCAAAACCGTCTAGTTCTTTTTATCTATTACCCTTCTTCACCAATATCAAGTGTTTCTATGTGACTCAAAACAACTGTAATTTCAATCTGACAAGAGTGACTGTCGGGAAAATAAGTGGCTATTCTTAAATATAATCATTTCAGTTCTCATTTCTGTACTGTGCAAGTTGCAGTTTCTATAAATATGCTATTCACTGTCTTTGAGATAATGTAGAAGGGGTAACTAAGACCTGAGTTAGATAAAACATTAAGAATATTTTTCCTATAACAACTGAAATATAAACACTAGAATATGGGTTGAATTAGGCTGAAGTAACCTCACTTCTTGCTCTCTCCCTGCTCCAGCTACTTTTGGGTGGATATGGGGGTCTTACAGAACCAAGCTGTCTGTCTTTCGCTTGTGCTGGGGTTGAACCCAGGGCCTCACTCATGCATGCTGGGAAGTCTATGCCGGTACAACCCCAGCCAGTCTCACTTTTCACTGTCTTCTCAAGAGAAAGAGAATGGTTATTACTTATCCAGAGTCCTAAAGTACAGGCATTTGTGAATTCAGCTAATAGGCAAACCCACAGATGCCTAAATATGAGATTTGGATAGAAAAGCTTTCTAATTCATTTATTGGAATAAGATACAAGAAACATTCCTGTAAGGGGCTGGGGATTTAGCTCAGCGGCACAGCGCCTGCCTGGCAAGCGTGAGGTCATGAGTTTGATTCCCAGTACCAGACAAAAAACCAAAACCAAAAAAAAAAAAAAAAAAGAAAGAAATGTTCCTGTAATAGAACAAACTGGGTAACTAAAATGAGTAAAAAAATAAGAGGCTCAGGTTCACCCTTTGTTTTGTGGGTCCTGAACAAAATGACCTTTCATAAAAGGATACATAGAACATGTTTGCCTGTATTGAAACTGTGTAGTAACATCTCAGTGACTTCTGTCACCCTTGGGGAGTAAAATGTTCTCTCTCTCTGTCTCTCTGTCTCTCTGTCTTTCTCTGTCTCTCTGTCTCTCTCTCTCTCTGTATATATACATATATATTCCCATTTAATCCTACTCAATTCTTTAAACATGTGTTGGTACTTACAGTTTAAATCTTATGATTAAATATATTTCTTTGTAGCATTTCCTAGTATCTGGTGTACTCTGTATTTTGAATGTCTTTCTTCACCCACAGGGATGTAAACTATGTGAGAGCAAAAATTTTTGTTACGTTGTTCAGTCTGTATCACTAGTACCCAGAATAGTGATTGACATATAGTAGGTGTTCAGTCAATATTGAATGATAAGATGAATCTAAGACAGTCTACTCTCAGTAACATATAGAAGACTATATAGAATAGATTAATAAATATCAAACTCAGAGCCTTGCACATGATAGCAAATGCTCTTCCACTGAGTTATACACCCTAGTCCAATAGTAATATATTGTTTAAGGCTTTTATTCATTTATTATTTTTTTTTTGAGAAAGTGTCTTGTTATGTAGTTCAGGCTGGCTTCAAACTTATAGTGATCCTCCTGTGTCAGCCTTCAGAGTGCTGGAATTACAGGTGCGTGCCACCACATCTAGCTCAGAAGAATATGTTTTTTTAAAAATTAATTTAATATATGTTTCATAGTTGTCATGTTCTCTATAGCATCTGATTGTCCAGAATTGTAAATAAAAAAGATACAAGCCGTTCATTTTGTATGTAATGATCCGATTCGTACTTAGATCTTCTTTCCATAAATCTTTGAAATTGGCTTTCAGAGCCATCATTTGACTTGTTTTCTTGTAGTTAAATGCCACAATAAAAATCTGACCACTCAAGGAGTTCAGGTACTTGGACTTCAGTTTGATAAAATTCAGTATAAGCAGAAGACCAAGATGTACATTTGATTGTTATTTTCTTGAGTCCCCGTTTATATGTGATAAGTGTAGTGATATTATGTATTATCACCTTGGCCGTAAAATAGTATATTATTTGATCAAGGATGGAAGAAAATGGAATAACAGTAAAGAGAAAAGGAAAGAAGGCTGCCTGCTTGGAGGCACTGTGACCACTGCCATCTGTCAGCAGGAAGAAGCATGATGCTTCATTATTTATGGCGACTCAGTGTAGAGGTAAGCTCAGGGCTTGAATTAGGTTAATACTTGTTAACTCCCCTTGTTAGGTGATCTCTTCCTGGGATAGACTTTATCTAGGACTATCTCCTCTCATCTCTCTCCTGATAAAAAGTCTTCTAGCTTTTGGCCTAGTCTTAAGAAAGGCATCAGGATAAAATAGTATTTGCTTTTTATCTGCAACTAACTTTTATCAAACCCAGTGCATTGGCGACTTAAGAAAAACCCTCCAGCTAATTTTTGTGTCTCTCCAAGCTGCTTTTAAAATAGTATGACCAAAAAAACTTTAGACAGGAAATGACTAGGGAATTAGGGAAAGGGTTACATTTTCTCAAGACTTGGACCTGCTTGTGATAGCTAGTGTATTCACAGAGGACTGTGATTTGGGGCACTGTGCTTTTTTCCCAAGCTCAACTTTGTAAACTGTCTTTTCCTCGAAACCAAAAGCTTAATTATTGAATCACTTGTGTTCAGAGTCAATGTCAGTTCACGAGAGTGAGTGACCTGAAAAGAAACGAAGTTCCCTTTAACTTACGTCTTTAATTGTTTATGTGGCAGGCATAGTTACCTGTACACTTGTAGGGGAGCAACTATGAAAAATTTCAAAGTTGTGAAGAAGTCACTTGATAACTGTGGCATCACTCATGTGATGTTGGTTCAGAACCAAAGAAGGGAAAGGGAGAATGTAAAATATTTGATCATAAAAAAGCTTCATAAAAAACTGATACTTGCATGTTGATCTAGAGGGTTCGAGAAGGTTCTGTGGTTTAGAGGCCTCTGCTGGAATACGTTTCTCACAAGTCAGATCAGCTTGCCCTGGTGACCAGTGAGAGCTGAGAGGAGAAGCCATCCAGAGGTGAAGCTTATCAAGAAGGTACTGGAAGTTGGATAACAAGGCATGCCGAGAGGCATGAACAGAAACAGTAAAGCCTGGTAATAAACTTTCCTTACAATTCAGCCAAGCCCAGAAGCAGTACCAGAATAGGTGTAACCCAGAAGATTTGGATTTAAGGAAAGGGGAACATGTGATTCTAGGAATACATCCTAGAAACCAAGTAATGACGAGTGAGGGGTTGAATTTCCTTTATCTGAAGTGCTTGTGACCAGAAGTGTTTCAGATTTTGGAGTTTTTTAGATTACTATAACAATTTTTTAAAAAATGATTTTAGCAATCACTGTACATTCTGATCACCCCTTGTAGGATTAAAATTTTTTTAAAAATGGGTGAAATAAATAATTACTTAAAAATGTAATGATTTTCTAGTAGCACAATGCATTCACATAGGTTTCCCCATCTGGTCCTAATATGAAGTTTTTAAAAAATTTCTTTTATTTTAAAGAGAAAAAAAAGTAAAACAAAATTTCAAAACAAGATAATAGAGTAGCAATGGTTAATACATTGCATATTGTTATCTTTAAATTAGTTACTAAGAGTGACAGATACAGACATTTAATTGTCCAAACAATATTAGCACAAACCTTTCTTTTCAATGAACTAAGAGAAATTAGTAGTGTAATGATCTAAACTATCTTGTACATATACATGTGTGTGTGTGTGGGTGTGTGTGTATATGGTTTTTTTTTTTGCTTTTCCATTCCTTCTTTTCTCCTTTCCCCCATCCCAGTTTCTCTTTCATTTTGAAAAGTTTCTTCCCATTTTATAGTATCTATTGTACGTTTGGATCTTATTTACTCTTTCAGTTTTTCACACTATGGAGACAATACGATGTTCACACAAAAGTGTGGTTATTTTACTTATGCATGTGGTCTCAGGTTGCATCCATTTACCTATAAAAGTCTCAAGTTTATACTTCTCTATGGCTGAGTATCCATAGATACTGAGTATCCATAGCTACTCAGCCATAGATACTTTTATCCATTTATGCACCTTTGGGCATTTGGGTTGCTTCCAAAATCTAGAAATTACAAATTGTGCTGCTATAAACATGGGTACACATATATTGCTGTGGTATGATGTTTTTAATTCTTCTGGGAAGATACCCAGAAGGGGAATAGCTGTGTCAAATGAGACCTCCAATCGTAGTTTTCTGAGGAATCTCCACACTGATTTCCACAGTGGTTGCACTGGTCTACACTCCCACCAACAGTGGAGAAGGATTCCTCTTTCCCCACAGCCTCTCCAGCATTTGTTATTGGTTGATTTCTTGATGATAGCCATTCTTTCTAGGGTGATATAGAATTTCAGTGTTGCTTAAATTGCATCTCTCAAATGATCAGTGATGTTGAACATGTTTTTATATATTTATTTGCTGTTGGTATTTCTTCATCTGAGAAGTGTGCATTCATCTCAGATGCCCATTTTTGAATTGGGTGTTTAAATCTGAGAGGTCTGATTTGAGTTCTTTATATGTTCTCAATAGTAATTCTTTGCCCAAGGAACAGCTGGCAAACATTTTTTCCAACCTTGTGGGTTGTCTCTTTACTCTGTTGGTGGTTTCTCTTGCTGTGCAAAAGCTTTTTAATGAGATCCCAGTTGTTGATTTTTTGTGATAGTTCTTGTGTGATTGGGATTTTATTCATAAAGTCTTTGCCTAAACCAATATCTTCAAGAGTTTTACCTATTTTACCTTCCAGCAGATATAATGTTTCTGTTTTAATATTTAGATCTTTGATCCATTTTGAATTTAGTATAGTGCATGGTGAAAGATATGGGTCCAATTTTTGTGGTCCATGTGCAGAGCCAGTTTTTCCAGCAGCATTTATTAAAGAGGTTATCTTACTTCCAGTGAATGTGTTTGGCACCTTTGTCAAAGATAAGGTGGCTGAATATGTCTGAAGTTGTTTCTGCATCTTCTAATGTGTTCCACTGCTCCTCTTTTTTTTTTTTTTTTTTTTTTTGCCAGTACCATGCTGTTTTTATTACAACAGCTTTATAGTATAATTTCAAGTCAGGGATTGTGATGCCCCCTGCCTTGCCTTTGTTGCCCAGAATTGCCTTTGCTATTCTAGGTCTCTTGTTCCAAATGAATTTTAGGATTTCTTTTAAAGAGAGAGAGAAAAAGAAACCAGTATGTCTGTATCTGATTCCTTGCTATTTTTAAGAAATCATTCTTTTCATGATCGCTAACCACAAGCCTGTCTTCTGAATCTGAGATCCTGTTCTCACATTGGCTCAGTCTGCTGTGGATACTGGATATCTGCTTGAATCTGCATATGGGTTCCATTTCTTTCCTATACTGATCATTCATGGCTTCCATAATTTTAAGTTCCTCTATTTTTTTGTCTGTATCTGTTGTAGTCACTAAGCATGGTTTTCATTGTGGATACCATCTCTGCAGTTATCTGAGAGAGTATTTCTGATTTGATTTTTTTCTAGAGCCTCATTTAATTGGTTTGTTGTTACCACTTCAGAGAGGCCAGGTGGCTTGTCCCACCTCATTGCCCCCTGGGTTTGCCTTTGGTGAACTTGATGTGTGGGGTTGCATCTTATTTCAGTGTCTTCTCATTTTCTTTTTCTTTTTTTTTTTTTTTTTAGTTTAATTCCTGGGGTGATGCTTGTAAATTGCCTGTGGTGGGTTGCTTTATAACTAGTATTTAGAAACCTTAGGAAATGACTACTTCTTTGAGTTATCTTGCAGATATAACTGGTTTTTGGATTATGACTCTGTTGCAAGATCCTACCTTTTCAGTTTGTTGGAGATGAGAAGTTGATGCCTGCTTGGCCCAGCCCTTGGTTCTTTGGCATTGTGCCGCAGTATTTTCTAAGACCCTTAGTCAATCTCAGTCTTGGAATACCAGGATGAATAGCTGTTTAGAACAATTATGGCACTTTTGGCTAAAGTGTTACTATCAGCAATAACAATAGCATCACACACATCACACACAGCCTAGCAAGTTACAAACTGAGGTAACCAGTAATTTGCCACCCTTAACTATATAAACTAGATGTGTAGTTATATAACAAAATTTGAAACAAATCAGAAAATTATATGCAGTATATAAGTCCTTAATATGTCAATTTTTCCCTCAGAGGTTAAAATTTAAAAGGGGTTATAGAGAAAATAGAGAAGTAGAAGAGGAAGAGATTAGAAGTAAGGCTGGAGGACAAAGGGGGATCACACTATCTTTCGGAAACTTGTGCAGAAGACTTGAGGGAGAGAGAGGAGGAAGAGATAAAAAGAACAGAACAGAACAAGAACCACAAAAAGGCTAAAAACCACGTTCACAATCACAAAAACAAGATCAAACAATGAAGGAGAGAAGAAAATAAAAAACAAAAACAAGACCACCACCACCACCACAACAAAAAATAAACAGAGTGAGAGAAAGAGAGAGGAAAAAAAGTCCACTTCCAGGTTTGTCTCTGCTGTCACTGGTAGACAACGTGTGGAGACAGAGTCCCGACCTATGCCGATCTATCCCAGCAAGCCAGCCCTAGCTTTTTGACAGGGTGGTGGATAATCTCAGCGAGCCCGCACCTTCTGGTGGAGATCAGACTCATTTGGCTTACAGGGGTCATCCCACCTTCTGTGGGCTGAGCCCGGTGGGGACCCACTAGAGCCGCACCTGCTCTGAGTTCTGAGCTTAGCCTGCTCCTCTCCAAGATGGCTCCTGGCCAATCACTGTCTTGTGCGGGACAACTGAGCCCACAGCACTCACCTCAAGCCAGTGCAGTCCTTCACGTCCACCGTTCCCCTCCACTGCTGCGTCTCTCCATGGAGGGCTCTGGGTTGTGAGCAGTCACCATGTGTCCACAGGTCTGAACCGCTCCTCTCTAGCAGTGAGTCCCTTCTCAGGGAGAATGCATCGCCGGCTACCTCCTCCTTTGCTGAAGTTGCTCTCTTCACTCTTCTGTGGGCTTCAATTCTTGCTTCAGATCCTTTCTTGGTCCAGGAGACCACTTCCCTCCTTCTCACCTTCCTCGTATTGCTATATTCAGGCATCCGGTAGCAACTCTCAGCTAGTAAGGGCCTGCTGGAAATCCAGCTGAAAACTTTGACCTTTAAGTATCAAGCTCTTGGTAGTAAGTTTGATGTTTGTGTTCTATAAATTGCAGTTTTCTATAAAGAGGCAATAGTATTGTTTTTCATAAGTGTAATACATTTTTTGTCCTTATGGCTAATATGCAAGTCATTTTATAATGAACTAAAGTATCAGAAAATAATTAATACCAGGACTTAAACCTTTGACTATAGTAAAATATGTTTGGATTTTCAAATATTTGATATCTGTATGGCTTTTCTTTTCTTTTTCTTTTTTGGTCTTTTTGAGACAGGGTCTCAGGCCGGTCTTAAGCTTACTTTGCAGCCCAGGCTAGCCTTGAACTCACAATGATCTTCCTGCCTCAGCTTCCTGAGTGCTGAGATTATAGGGCTGTACCACCACACCCGGCTGTGCAGCTTTTCAAGCATAGGTTTTTTCTTTGTTTTTTGTTTTTTGAAACAGGGTCTCTTTATGTAGTCCAGGCTGGCCTTGAACTGGTCTTGAATTTATGATCCTTGTGTCACATATTCCTGAGTGCTGGATTGTAGGTATGAGCCAACATGCCTGGCAAGCATAGGTTTTTCTTTTTTTTTTTGGTTTTTCTCCGGTACCGGGAACCGAACTCACGACCTTGCGCTTGCCATGCAGGCGCTTTTGCCGCTGAGCTAAATCCCCAGCCCCTAAGCATAGGTTTTTTTTTGTTTTTTTGTTTTTTGTTTTTTGTTTTTCTCCGGTACCAGGAACCGAACTCATGACCTTGCGCTTGCCAGGCAGGCGCTTAAGCATAGGTTTTTCATAGCACTTTCTCTTGTGTAGTGTGGAAGGGCAGTGTGGCGTGGTGTAATACTTTTCAAACTTTAATGGAACAAGAATTGCTGAGAATTTAATTGCTTTTCAGAGCCCTGAAAGCTGTCTAGGTACTTCTGGTAGAGGTGGTCCTGGCACAGTATTTGGAAACACCGATAGGAATATCTACCTCCAAAGTTAGTGGTAGTGGTTTGAACTACAGTGCTTCTACAGTTCTTGGCATAGAACTTGGTACATAGTAAATGTTCAGAATATTCTATTCATAGGTGATGGCATGGCTGGCAACTAAGAAGCCAGAGAATATTCATTGTTTTCATTCAACCAAATACACTGTATTTCCTGTGTCTTGTAGGAGTTGGAGGATATAAAAGGACAATGGACAGCTGTCTAGTAAAATTTATTTGCTAGACTAATAGTAAAGGTCTAATTCTTTCCCTGTAAAATACTGTAAAATAGAAATTAATATGGAAGGCATGCTTGTGTAATCTTCCTCCTGCAAATTAAAAATTCATTTGTTATTGGAATGAGGCTTACAGGGCAAGGAAAGGGACTGATGATTCTTTCTTCATTTTATTATTGCTCTAAAACTCCACTAGCCAGAGTGGCTACAGTAGCAACTGTTTATTTTATTTATTTATTTATTTATTTTTGTCTTTTTGAGACAGGGTCTCACTATGCAGTTCAGGATGCCTTGAGCTCACTTTGTAGCCCAGGCTGTTCTCGAACTCACAACGATCCTCCTACCTCAGCCTCCCAGAGTGCTGGGTATTACAGGCATGCGCCACCACGCCCAGCTAGCAGCTGATTAATTTAAAATGAGTTGAAATTGAGTAACAGTATAAATACAGTTCCTTGGTGGCATCAGCTACATTTCAAGGGCTCAGCAGCCACCTGTGGCTATAGTGGCTGCCTTACGAGATAGCGCCGACGTGGAACGTGTCCATCATTGTGTAAAGCTCAGCTTGGCAGTGTGTTCGAGAGTCCAGATCAAAAGAGCAGTGATTTTCCGGTGGCCTTGGTCTGTAAATTGATTTTGAGGTGAATATTAGCAGTGGATTGAGGCTGCCACTTCAACTTTAAAAAAATTTCTTTTTTATTTTGAGACAGACTTTTACCAAGTTGTACAGGTGGAATTAAAACTTGCAACCCTCTTGCCTCAGCCTTTCTTAGCCCAGGATTATAGATCTGTGCCATGACACCCGGCTCTGTTTCATTTTCTCTCTCTCTTTTTTATCTTTTGGTGGTACTGGGGACTAAACCAGGGTCTCCCATGGAGCTGTGTCGCCAGAACTTCCTACATTTTTAAATTTTGAAACAGGTCTCACTAAGTCACTGGAGTTGAACTTGAGATCCTACTGCCTCAGCCTGTCAGAGTGCTGGGTATAGGGTGTGTGCCACTATACCTGGCTCCATTTTGGCTCTTACGTGCTTAAATACCTTTGGACTGACTAGGCCCTGGGCCATGATTGATTTACATTACTGATGGCTTTATACAGCAAGTAGAATCTAAATGCTAATTTTGGACTTTTTATAACCCCAAAATAATACATTATTTTACTGCATGAAGTACAGCTTTTTTTTTTCCTAATCTATTTTTTAAAGTTTATTTATTATTATTATTGGTTTTTTTATTATTTTTTTTTTTAATGTATGTGGTGCTGGGGACCAAACCCAGGGCCTTGTGCATGCAAGGCAAGAGCTGTACCACTGAGCCACATCCCCAGCCCCAAGTAGAGCTTTTTGTGTGTGTGTGCATAAGAGAGAAAATTCTGTATTCTGTTAATTCAGAATTCATCGTCTACATTAAACTGTAATTTAAAGCCTTACACTTGCTTTAAATTTGTATATAATGAACTGCTGGGAATGAAGAAGAGCTGGATTTCATCTGTGATAAGTAGAATTTATTTTTTTTTTAATTTTTAAATTTTTTATTCTTTTTTGCCTTTTTGAGACAGGGTTTCACTATGGAGCTCAGGTTGGCCTTGAACTCACTTTGTAGCCCAGGCGGGCCTCGAACTCACAGTGATCCTCCTGCCTCAGCCTCCCGAGTGCTGGGATTACAGGCGTGTGCCACCACGCCTGGCCTGATAAATAGAATTTATAACATTTAGATAAAATAATCTACTTATAGAAGCCAAATTCAGGAGTAGTGAAAAGTTGAGTTGGCACTGTTGGTCAAAATTCTACTGGGTAGGACACGTTTTATGCTTTTTGTGGGGTTTTTTTTTTGGAGACATGGTCTATGTTCCGGGTTGGCTTTGAACTTGCTCTCTTGGCCAGGCTGACCTTGAACTAGCAGTCCTCCTGCAGCAGCCTCCTGGAGTGCTAAGATTACGGTTGTGTGCTACTGTGCCTGGCTTTTTCTTTCAAAAAAGTTAATTATGTTTGTATTTTGATAATTGAAAAACTAAAAACAATATTTTCAGTACTTTTTGTTCTTGTTAAAACCTGTGTGTAAAATTGTGTAGCACGCACTACACTCTGATGTCTAGGCCATGAATAATGCATTTTTTTTTTAAGAGTTCAGGAAAGGGTATGCATGTCGGGAATGTTGCTCAGTGGCAGAGTGCTTGCCTGGCATGCCTGAGGCCCCGGCTGCAATCCCCAGTACCACAAAACAAACAAAGAAGCAGAAAGGAAGGAAGGAAAAAAAAAAAAAGAAAGGCTATGTAGTTGCTTTGTTTTCTGAACACAAGTACTGCGTATAGTTAGAGGTAGATCCTGCCTTTCTCCCTGCTTCGGGTCTTGCTCTTGTCCCAGAGGCAACAGAAGAGCTGCCACTCTGCCCCAGGTCATGGGTTAGAGTGACTGAAGTCCCTGAAATCCTTTTGTGCATTACTGCTGCTTCCTTCAGTGAGCTTCTCTCTTTCCAGGTCACTTACTTCAGCCTCTGGTACCACAACAAGCAAAATCAGCGCCGCTGGGTAGACTTAGATAAACCTCTGAAGAAGCAACTGGATAAATACGCGTTGGAACCTACCATCTATTTCGGAGTGGTGTTTTACGTGCCTTCAGTTTTACAACTGCAGCAAGAGATTACCAGGTGAGAAAGTACATGCCTCCTGACAATAATCTAGTGAGATTAGAAAAGTAAAACTAAGGCTGAAGGTAGGAGATAAAAGTCTGAAACTTTGCCCTCTCACCCTACGCTTTCAGCCAGCCTATTACAAGGGCCTCTGGTATGCATGCGGTCAGAGTTTTACTGCTTGTCGGGTGACTAATGGCTTCACTAGGTACGAGGGAATGATTAAAGGGGAAATGATGTTTTTTACCCTGGCTGTAAACTGTCCTTGTAGTGGTGTTACCTTTGATTGTTTTGTTTCTGAAGAGGTTTTAAAAATGTAGTCTCAGAATCTGCATTCACTCCGCAAGCAAAGGTGCCGAAGATTCTCACATTCTGGAAGATTCTGGAAGCTGTATTTATAGACAAAGGGAGAAAGAATGTGTGTGGGGGGAACCATTGAGAGGGAGGGGGAAGGCGTTTACAATCAGAAAACGTTGGCCAGTAAATATACTTGGAAGCCCCAAAAGCAGAAAAGGGAGATGGTATTAAGCAAGACACTGGAGGAACTGAATGTTACTGTAAATTTTTTTGCCTGAAGACAATTAAAATAAAAGAAAGTGGAGTAAAATTTGAATTCTTGGGGCTGAAAGTGTGGCTCAGTGGTAGAGTGCTTGCCCAGCACGTATAGAGCCCTGGGCTTGATCTCCAGCCCTTGAAAGGGAAACAAAAATTGAATTCTTGAGATTGCCCAAGTTTTCTCCATTGACCAGTACTTTATCTCTTTTGTGACATGGCTCTGGAGCCAAGCGGGACGAGTTCGCATATGCTGAGCATACTGCATACCCTTCCATCTCTGAGTCCTAGGTCTCTCCCGTACTTTTGTATTGGAATCATCCTATTCATCTCCTGAGCAGGCGCCTCCGTGAAGCTCTGCAGTTCCCACGCTGAAATGAGCATTGCCTTCTCCAGGCTGGCTTAAAATTGCCAAACTTTTGTGAAGGTAGCCGTTATCACCGCTCCTCATTGTGGGTTTTTGTGTATTTATCTTATCTGCTTCCTAGATTTTAAGTCCATGTTTGTCTTTAGCTTTCCATTTCTTTTGAAAGCGAGGCAGCACCTGGTACAGCCGCATACTTGTGGAATGCTGTTTGAGCCCGCAGTTAATTATTGGAAGAGAATGGAAAACCAAAGAAGTTACAAGGATCAGGTGTAAGGAAAAACAAATACTGACCACGAAACTGGTCTGAAATGTCAACGTTGAGAAAGAAGTGAAAAGCAAAACATGAGCCGATCTCTTTCACGCATTTAAACATTTATTGAAGATCAAAGAATTACATTGGGCAGTATGGGAGATGGATACACAATTGTGCATTCTTTATTTGGACCCTGGAGGAGTTGCTTGTAGTCTAGGGGAACTGGCAGTTCGTGTAAATAAATAATTATAGTATCTAGGCTAATAAATGCTTTAATTAAAGCCCTGGGTTCCTACGGGTGGGGCATAGAGAACTTGCACAGGGAAGGTAAGCAAGTTTGACTTTTGGTTGAATAAGCTTCAGAAGGAACTTTTATTTAGAGGGAAGAACCTCTGCAAAGCAGCAGGAATAATGAAAGGCCCAGGTATTACCTGGAGAGGCGAGAGAAGGTTTAAACAACAGGCTCGTATGAGTCATGAAGTCATGGCCTGGTGAGGAAGACTTTTTCAAACTTTAATGGAGCGGAATGAGCAAATGTGCATTGTACAAAGATTACGCATGATGAAAGGTCAACTAGAGGTTGTAAGACCTCGAAGTTAGAATGGCAGGAGACCTGTTAGGAAGGTCTATATCATAATCTAAGCACCAGGATTAGGCCAGAACAAAGGCATTAGCCACAGGAAGGGTTGAATTACAGGCGCTGTGCCTCTGAGCTGTATCCCCGGCCCCTGTGGAAGGGTTGAAGGAGAGTGGGCCTATTAGATTCATTCAGTAGGAGTAACTGATTGGGTACAGGAGAACTTAGTAAGAAATTTTATCAGTAAGAATTAATTAACCCTCACTTTCTCCTACGGATGCACTGTTCTCAGCATGTTCTTCTGAAGTCGACTAGATCGCCGAGTAGAGCTAGATAGCTAGAATGGTCCCAGCCGTCACCTGTGTGTACATGAGCAGCAGAGCAGTGGTTTTCTGGGGGAGGGACATGGCTAGGTGAGAAGGGTGATGAGGTGTCCAAAGAAACTGTACAAGGTGTTTGGTGTGTTGTTGGCCTTGTGGCAATGATTTTATGAGTACTCTGATATGTCCCAACTACATGTTAATTCTCTGCAGTTAACCACATGCTAATTATATCCCCAAAAAAAGTGCCACCCCTTCAGGGATATTTTAAGGAAGAAAAAGGGGGGAACAAAATTCTAAATACAGCCATACCTTGGTACTGTACTTGACGGCTTTGAAACTCGTCAAATTTGATACTTTTACACAAGTTTCTCCCGGGTGCTTGTTGTTTGGTGCTCAATGCACAAGCTAGAACGTCTCCACGTTGATTGCCATGGGACTCACTCCCCATTCTGGTCACAGCAGTTTGTTGGGTACGTGTTGTTTTTAGCACTTATGGCACCACTTGGAGCGAATTGACACTGAGTGCCGAGGTACCACTGAAACGTATGTTCAAAAGATGAAGATTTGCCAGAAAAGTGTGTCCACAGACAGCAGAAAATGGCCACCCGATATTACAAAATGAACTAAATAAAGAAACTTAAGAAAATAACATGTGTTTAAATCCAAACTAGATGAGCTTAGGAATGATCTGGTTATATAATAATAGGTGAATAGGAAAATAAGCCTAATGCAGTCAAGAAAAGAATTAGAGATAGTTTTAAAATGATAGAAACTGTGAATTTAGAAGACAAGACCAAAAATTTTATTTTATTTTTTGTTTTTAAAAATTTTTTTATTTTTAAATTTTTTGGCGGTACTGGGGATTGAACTCATGACCTTGCCCTTGCCAGGCAGGTGCTTACGCCACTGAGCTAAATCCCCAGCCCCAAGACCAAAAATTTTTTTTAAAAAAGATGTGATAAAATTCCCTACAGGTGAGAGTCAAAGCATCAATGAAAACAAATTGTTAACACTCTGGTAAAACTTCCTTGAAAGACACATGACTTGAAGCCGAATATTGAAGGGACAAACTGTGTGCCAAGAACCCAACCTAGAGTAGTCAGTCCCAAGCCATATCCTGCAAAATCATTGGAAATTGAGTCTATAGAGAAGACCTCCTGTTACTCATGAGTTAAAGAAAAGAAGATGGTATCAGATTTTGGAAGAACACTTCATGACAAGAGATAAAAGAATAACAGTTAACTTACGCAAGGGAAAGAAACTTTGAGGCAGTATATCCAGCAAAAATGACCTTTAAATATGTCTGAGCTCGGAGTGCCGTATTAAAATACCACAGACCGACAGCTAATCAGAAATGTATTTTCTCACAGCGTGCAGATCTGAGCATAGTTGGTTTTGGCGAGGGCTGTCTTCCCGGGTTTCAGGCCTTCTCCTTGGACTCGCACGTGGCAGAAGGAGAGAACTCGGTGGTTCTTATAAAATACCGATTCCATCATGAAGTCTCCACCCTCAGAGCTTCATCTAAACCTTGTAATCTCCTAATGGCTCCATCTTCCAGTATCATGTGGCGGGTAGCGCTGTAACATATGCATTGGGTGGTGGTGGTAAGCACAGTTCAGCCTCCAGCAGAATGTAAAGGCCCAAACATTGGAGCACACGCAGGAACTTGGGTTGTTTTTGCATGCTCTAAGGGAATTATCATGCAGCCCATCCTCAGTCAAATATTTACTGATTAAACAAGCGCCTATAAGGACTGTGCTCTTAGACCTAGAAACAGTGACAAGTAGGTATTAATGAACACCCTGGTACGTGATTTTTGTCTTAATACCATTTTTCATAAGAAGAATTGGAATTCTATGGGGGTGATAGTTGTCTGGGCAAGCCTGAGACCGTCGGAAGCTAAGTCCACTGAAGTGAAAAGACCCAGGAACTTAGTTAAAGAAATTTTTATTAGCAAAAGAGGACCTTGTGAGCATCATAAAGAATAATGTATAGATAGAAATATAGCAAGTATATTTTAAAAAGTTCATCAGTTCATAATATATAACTTCCTGAATTTTTATCAAAATGGGGAAATGATACCAAGGAAATCCTAAGAGCATAATTGCTGATAACAGCTGTTGTTTGAGTACCAATTACATTCCTAGTCTTTTTTTTCTTTCTTTTTTCTTTCTTTCTTTCTTTTTTTTTTTTTTTTTATGTCTTTTTGAGACAGGGTCTCGCTATGCAATATGTAGTTCAGGCTGGCCTTGAGCTCACTTTGTGGCTCAGGCTGGTCTCAAACTCAGGACGATTCTCCTTCCTTGGCCTCCCAGGTGCTAGGATTAAAGGCATGCGCCACTGCGCTCGGCCTACATTCCTAGTCTTGTGTTCACAGCTTTGTGTATATTACTGAAAACATCCAGCCCTTTGAAGGGGTTCTGGTGTGCTGGATTTCCTTTTGACAAGTGCGCATGTGTAAGTATGGTCCCGGATATTGCTGCTGCTCTTCAGAACCATCTGGCGTTAAGATTTCATTTGACTGGTTTATGTTCTTTTACCAAATTATGAAATGCTTTACTTTGATGTAAGATAATACTGACTATAAAATTGACATTTTTTTATAGGTATCAGTATTATCTGCAGCTGAAGAAAGATATCTTGGAAGGAAATATTCCTTGTACTTTAGAACAAGCAATTCAGCTAGCAGGCTTAGCGGTTCAAGGTAAATAATGCATATTAAGTGACTACAGTAAAAGTTAATAATGTGATAATTCTATCAGATTAAAATGTGTTATAACAAAACCAGTAATGGTTTGTTAAAGTAACTGGCATTCTATGTATATTGTTAGGGGTGTTCATATATTTACGAAAAAATATGCTATTATGTAAGGGGCTCCCTTATGGGAAGAAATGAATTTGAATTACTTCAATGAATTATGAGACTTTTGGAAAGATAACCATGTTGTATGTCTAAAGATCTAGCAGTCCAGTGACTAGAAATACATATATTTTTAAAACACTCAATATGCTATATGTTAATCTAACCTCAGGACTTGATATGCTGTGAGCTAATATTTTAGGAAGAAATACCTGCCAATCAGTGGGGTTGAGAAGGTTATATTCACCTTAAATATATTTCATTTATTCAATTTTTAAGTAATTTTCCTGGCTTGTAGAGCATCATCAGTCACAACAAATGATTTTGCATTTCATAAGCTTTTTTGGGAGGTGCTGAGGGTCATGCCCTACCGTGTGTGTGTGCTCGGCAAGTACTGTACTCAGGCCTCACATGCATTTCTTTTTCTTTCTTTTTTTTGTTTTGTCTTTTTGAGACAGGGTCTCTCTCTGCAGTTCAGACTGGCATTGAGCTCACTTGGTAGCCCAGTCTGGCCTCGAACTCACAAAGATCCTCCTGCCTCAGCCTCCTTAGTGCTGGGATCACAGGTGTGCACTACCACGCCTGCCTTCACATGCATTTCTGAATTGTTTAATTCTTTCACTTTTTACATGATTAATGTACATGTGGCTACTTGTGTGTATGTGCTCTGGAATGATTTCTGATAGAGTGTCATTTCAAACGATAGCTGGCATTTAACCTTGAGAAGTGAAATTTAATCCAAAGAATCATAATAAAATTCCTCCAGATATTAACAGGCGTGGAGATGTGTTCATTTTTAAATATATGTCTGAGACATATGGAACCATATTCCCTTTGCAGGTACTTTTAATTTTCTTAAGTATCATTTTTAACTTTAAGAATACCTTTTCAGCTGGGCGTGGTGGCACACACTTGTAATCCCAGCACTCAGAAGGCTGAGGCAGGAGGATTGCCACGAGTTCAAGGCCAGCCTGAACTAATAATGAGACCCTGTGTCAAAAAAAAAAAAAAAAAAGGAAAAGAAATAGAAAAAAACCCCAATACTTTTTCTTAAGTTTTTTGCCAAACTCTTAACTTTTTAATTTATTTAACTTAATTTTTTTGAGACAGGGTCTCATCATATAGCCCATGCTGGCCTCAAACTCACCATTCTCCCACCTCAACCTCACAAGTACCTTTTCATTTTCTTTTAGCAATTAAAAATTTCAACCCCCACCCTCCCCCCAAGAAAACCTCAAATACATCTTTCTGTAACAAATACAAATGATCTAATTCCGTTCCCCAGCTTGGTTTCTTCCTGACATTTTTATGTGTGTAAGAAAACTTTGCCAGGTATAGTGGTGCAGGCCTGTAATCCCAGCACTTGGGAGGCTGAGGCAGGAGAATCGATGCAAGTTTGAGGCCAGCCTAGGCTACGCAGTGAGTTCAGGGCCATCCTAGATTACAGAGTATGATCGTGTCTCGGAAAACCAAAACCAAACTGAAACAAAACAAAATCCCCCCAAACCAAACCCATACACACATCTGCTTGGTCTTTTGTTTACTCTGGTTTTTAACTATAAAAACCAGAGTATATTATATATAGTTTGTAACTCTTAAAAGCTAGATTCATAAGCATTTTTCCAAGTCAAGACACATCAACCTACCTAATTAATATTTTAAAAAGGTACTTTAGCCAGGTGTGGTGGTGCACCCCTGTAATCCCAGCACTCGGGAGGCTGAGGGAGGCTGAGGCAGGAGGATTGTTGCAAGTTTGAGACCAACCAGGGCTACGAAGTGAGCTCACGGCCAGCCTGAACTACATAGTGAGACCCAGTCTCAAAAAGACAAAGAAAAAAAAAGATACTTTAAATACACACTCTAGAGTTTTCAGACAGATTTCACTTCTGAGTGATAAGTACACCATCTGTACACTGTACATTATGTTATGCAGATTAAGTATAATCAGCATGTGAATATTTGTCATTTTGTATAGCTGATTTCGGTGACTTTGATCAGTATGAATCCCAGGACTTTCTTCAGAAATTTGCCTTGTTTCCTGTGGTAAGTCTTCTTTTGGCATTGGGTCTTTGTTAAAGGTTTATTCCTATACCCTTAGAAATTCCTGAAATAAAGTCCATATGGTATATGCTTACTAGCCTTGAATAGTGTGAGAAGCTCAGTTCCCTTGTATGAATATCAAAAATGTCAGTTCTTTCCCTCTTGCAGTCTTCTTAGTAGTTGGACACTTAGAGAAACTGAAGTCTGTAGTCATCGCTGTAGGTTGAAAAATCAGTTCTCTATTTGAATGGGAGTCCAAGGAGAGGGGTTTGTTTTTGGCTCTTAAGAACCACATAGAGGTTTTGGTTTTAACAGAAGCCCCAAAACTTCACAAAGTTAATGTGAAATGAATATGACTTCTTCTCAGCAATCTAAAAAAGACATCCCCTTTTGGTATTTAAAGTCAGTACTGATGGAGGTGATGTGAAAACTGCATGGTATTCTCTTCGGAGCACTGACTCAGCCAGCCAGGGCATGCACAAGATGTTTTCACGCTGGGTCAGAACTGGCTGGCAGGTATCACCAACCTGAAATAACTCAGCTGAAGTTCGCCCTGGAATGAGTTGAAAAGGGAGGGCAAGTTTCTTGGCTCCTGAATAGGAGCCACCGAATGCCTCAGATCATGATTACACACATAAGCACAGCTCCTAAACACTAACACTAGTCGTGATTTCGCCATAATTGAGAGTCAGTAACAGTAGCAATGAGTCCTCCTAAGAAATTTTCGTAACTGTTTTCCTCAGGGGTGGCTACAAGATGAAAAAGTGTTGGAAGAAGCGACCCAAAAAGTGGCCTTACTACATCAAAAATACAGGTAACACTAAGCAGTAGGACATGGCAATAGTATGGAATTGTACCTGTTAGAATTTGAAATCTGTAGGGCTGGGGATATAGCTCAGTGGTACAAGCACCTGCCTGGCAAGTGCGAGATCATGAGTTCAATTCCCGGTACCCAAGAAAAAGAAGAGAAATCTGTGTCAACACATTACATTTAGATCCTTACTGCAGCTCTACAAGCGGCCAGCACTTCCACCGCACTCACTCTGTGCCAAGTGTGTTTAAGGGGGGAAGGACCCACATTCATTCACTTATCAGTCATGTTTTACTGCTGAGGAAATGCGGGAAATGAAAAGCAGCCAGTCACTGAAGATGCCGGTGACTTCATCACCTTATACATTAAGTAACAGACGTCCTAGTATTAGAGGAAGGCAACATTAAGGAGATTGTTTTCTTTTACAGTACAACAGGTGCAATTATTTCCCCCAGGGTACTTTTAGAAGCAGTATTTCTATCATCTGGGGAGCTATGATAAGAGCTCTGGTGCTGCTTGCACTGACTGAGCTTTTTGGTCCGCTTCTGTACCTCTCCGTGCTGGTGGATATGACTTTCTTTAATGGTGAATCTCTGTGTTGTGCATAAGAAAAACCCTCCCTGAGGGAATGCCAGCTCTTAGTCTAAGCCAAATATCATACAGTTCCAAGTTCTTTATATACTGTTCAATTCTTCTAACTACAATACTCTTTAAGGTAAATATTATCTCCACCTTGGAGATGTGGAAGCCAAGCTCAAAAAGACTTTGGTCTTCACGTGTGGTAGAGGTGGGATGTGAAAGCAAGTCTGCAAGTCTGTCTGATTATAATCTTTTTTATTGAGGAGGGGGTACTGTCAATGGACCCCATGGCCTGCTCTTCCTAGATGCTTTACCGCTGAAATGCATCCCCAGCCTGTATTCCTCAGGTTCTCTTCTGAATAAACCTTCTGCCACTAGTTTCTCTCCACTCCAGTCTCTACAAGCATTCATAAAAGATTAACCTAAAATACCACTTTCCTTTTTTCTCTCCTTCTCTCCTTCTGGAACGTTCATGGATATTTTCTTGCTCTCCATAAGTTGGTGAAATCCTGCTTTTCCATCTCTATTTTCTACTATCTAAGTGAGCCATTTTTTTCCTCTAGCATAATTGATCCCTGAGGCACACATTGTCCTGCCTTGTGTCACTTTCATTTCATTCACTTCTGCTTTTTTTTTTTTTTTTTTTTTTTTTTTTTCTCAACCCAGGGCCTTAACACTGAGCCATACCCCTGGCCCTTTTTAAAATATTTTTTTTGGAGACAACGTCTCACTAAGTTTCCTAGGTTGGACTTGAACTTGTGATCCTCTTGCTTCAGCCTAAGTCTTCCAGACTTCTGGGATTACAAGGCGTGTACCACCACGCCCAACTCTTCTGCACTTCCTTAAAAGATAGTACCTAGGAACTCATTTGTACGCTTACTCTGTATGAGGCAGAATGCTAGATTGGCTCAAAGATAAAAACAATGATTTCCTGCCTCCCAGGAGGGCATTCCCAGCCTGGCAGACCTAGGGATGGGCAGGGCAACCATTTAACGGTAATTATAGTGATACGATACGATAATGGGTGCCCAGGGAGAGCTGTGGGCAGAGTGGATCATGACTGCTCCTGGGGGGGTGGATTCTAGAAGGGGACAGAGAGGGAGTGATTCATACACTGAGTTGCAAGGGATATTGGGGATTATTCCCTTCCTGTGTGGGTGACAGGTAGTGAGGATGCGGGAGTAATGTGCAGAGGTCCAGAGCTGTGAGAGAGAGTGGCGCATTCACAGAAAGGTAGACTTCAGAAGGGCTGCAGTGTAGGGTGCTGTGGGGGTGTGAGGGAGCGACGGAAGATGGGGCTGGACCGGTGAGTCTCTGTGCCGAGGAGCACCCTTTCCTCCCCTACACTGCTTCCTACACATCTTTATAGTGCCCCAGTCACCGAGCTAAGACAGATTTCCCTCTAGCCACCTCACGTTGTTTTGTGACATCTAGCATGTGATTCTCAATAATGCCTGATACTTTTGGGTAATTTTTGGAAAAAGTCCCAGCCTTCACTTGATATCTGAAGGCCTGTTTCACCCCTCGCCTCTGCCCTCACTTGCTTACAGTTTAAGGTGTAGGGTGTTACAGATCTAGCCTTCTGTGTTCAGCTCAATGCTTGGCTGGTGGTCAGTTTTTGCAGCATTGATATAACCGATTACAGATGCTTAGAAGCCTGAAATGTTTATAACATCTGGTGCCAAATTTGTGTGTAGTCTTTAAGAAAAGCTTTATTTAAAACATTTCTTTTCTCTGTAAATAATCTCAATAACCTCTCTTGGGTTGCAGAGGGCTCACAGCTCCCGATGCTGAAATGCTGTACATGCAGGAGGTAGAAAGGATGGACGGCTATGGAGAAGACAGCTACCCTGCAAAGGTGGGTGTGGCTCGAGGCCGAGGTTCTCCAAAATTAGGCATAGGAGTTCAAGAGAATAGTGAGAAAGGTCGAGGATGCGCTGATGTTCAAGTCGGGAAACTTAAAAGCTGAAGTCCTTGTGTCCAGAATTTTGTAGTAAAACACATTCCCATTTTGCAGTTGGTGCTTTGAAACGATCAGGAAATACAGTTCCAATTTTCATGCATGTTTACAAGATGATATGACCTTCTGAACATTTCACATTCAGGTTTAGGGAGACAAGCGTAAGGAATGGTATGTAAAGTTACTGTCGTTCTTACGCCTCTGCTTCCTGAGTGATTCTTTCTCTGCTCTGTGCCCTTAGGATAGCCAAGGAAGTGACATATCCATTGGAGCCTGTCTTGAGGGTATCTTTGTGAAGCACAAGAATGGAAGGCCTCCTGTGATATTTAGGTATTTTTCTTTCCTTTTTATGTGTGCATTCTATAGCTCCTATTGGTGATATATGTATTTTTTAATCTTTTAAGATTTTTTTTCCTATTGGTGATATTTTAAAAAATTGCTCACAAGGCTCTCCCAAGGTTTCAGTAGAAAATGGAAATATTCCTCTCCTAGACCAAAATGCCACCCGAAAGTAGTGAATGATTGTTCACTAATATGCCGCTCTCGGCAGTATCAAGTGTGCAGAAAATAGTGCTTCTCACAATGGCCTGTTTATAAAATGCTTCATAATTCATGACCCTTTTCTTGCCATATGGAGGCCATTCTTTGTTTTGATCTAAATTTTCCTTTTTCTTTTTGGTACTGGGAATCGAACTCAGGACCTTGCACTTGCCAGGCAGGCACTTATGCTGCTAAGCTATATCTCTGGCCCTTGATCTGAATTTTTCACTTGAGCTCTGGTTTCTAGGGCTGCTTGTTGCGGGAAATTTAGACCTTTCTTTTGGTTCTACTTATATAACAAATACCAACGTCCTCAAATACCAACGTCTCAGCAAATTTCAATTACGTTTTGTAATGATGATTTTTTCCCCCCCAGATTATAAAGAAGGGATACTGTTATTCACTTGTGGGAACCTTGGAGTGTACATAGTAGGAAAGACAGAACTGATATATAAAGATGTCTTAACGGTCTTGTAATAGGGGTAAATTTCTGAATGTGGAGGTTATAGATGGCTTGCATTTCCTTTTTAGTATGTTGTGCTCCAGTTACCATCTTAAACATAGAAATTGGATCATATTGTTCAATTCTTCCATTATAGTTCCTTAAAATTTCTAATCTTAGAAAATCCACGGTGCCATTTCATGGAAATATTTGCAGTTATACTCGGAGATTCTATCTTCTCTTGATAAAAATATTAAAAATTCATGTTTTTTTACAAAGTATTAAACATAACCTATCACTTTTGGCTTTTGGTTCCGGTGTGTCTAACACTTACTGAATGTGGTTTATCATGTACTAGATACTATGCTTTTTTTTTGTCTTTTTGAGGTAGGGTTTCACTATGCAGTTCAGGCTGGCTTGGGCTCATTTTGTAGCCCAGGCTGGTCTTGAACTCCAAGTGATCCTCCTGCCTCAGCCTCCCGAATGCTGGGATTACAGGCGTATGCCACCACGCCCAGTTTAGATACTATGCTGCATGCTTTCTGTGTTACCACCATTTTGCACGTGGGCTATTTGGGGCTTGTAAAAGCTGAGTAATTTGTCCATGGTCCCCCAGTTATTAACTAGCATACCCAGGACTTGAACCCAGGTTATCTACTTTAAGCCTGTGCTCGTAGTCACCATACTAAGCAGCTCTCTTTTTTTCATTCCTATCTCTTACTCCCTGACTCTCTCCCATCCAGCACATTCTGTGCAAGCCTTCTAAGCCATCCCTATCATTTCTTCTTGAGAAGCAGTTTTTCCTTTTCAAACCCTTTTCACTAACCAGGCATGGTGGTTAGTGAAATAGTCTCAGCTACCAGGGAGACTAGACTGAGGCAGGAGGATTGCAAATTCAAGGCCAGCTTGGGCTATGTAGTGAATGTGAGGCCAGCCTGGAACCTAGCCAGACCCTATGTCAAAAAACCAAAACCCACAAAGCTCTTTTCAGTCAGGCGGCATCTCTTCCTTCATTGCCTTGGTGCTGTGGCCTTTGGGCCCTGAATTCTCCACAGTGACTATGGGCACAGAAAGTAGATACAGCGCAGGGAGCAGCGCCCCGTTCCTGCACCGCACCACCCCGGGCTGGCTGCCCTGCTTCGGCAGTTGTGTGCTCTTGTCCCCAAGCCAGCCAGGAAGTTTTCCAGACATGCTGAGCTGGGAGGGGAACGTGGGTCTGAGCTGCATCTAGAATGTAGAACCCTGACAGTGTGAAAGGGTCACACAGAAACTCGACACATCCAGCCAGTTGCCTTCCTCACCAGGCAGGACTGATGGATGCATGGATCGACTGATTAATAGTAATGGAGATTGAACCCAGAGCTTTCTTGCTGAGCTGCATCCCTAGCCCTTCTTTTAATGTTTTATTCTGAGACGGGGGTCTCGCTCAGTTGCTAAGTTGCCCAGGCTAAGTTGAATTTGTGATTCTCCTGCCTCAGCCTCCCAGAGTGCTGTGGTTACAGGCGTGTACCACCATGCCAGGCCAGATAGGAATTTTATTAAAAATTGCCTTATTTAATATGATGTGAATAACATTCAGCTTTAACAATTAGACATTGAATCACTACTGAATTACTTCTAAAAATTTACATAAATAAAATACAGGTTGAACACTTCTGATCCAAAACTCTAAAATATGAAATGCAAAACTCATGAATTTCAACATTATGCTCTAAAAGTTTTAGATTTGGGGGTTGGGCACATAGCTCAGTGGTAGAGTACTTGGTTAGCATGTGCGGGGCCTTGGACTTGATCCCCAGCATCATATACGTACAGAAAGTTTCAGATTTTGGAGCATTTCCTATATTTTTTTTTTTTTTAGTCTTTTTGAGGCAGGGTCTTGCTATGCAGTTCAGGCTGGCCTTGAGCTCACTTTGTAGCTCAGGCTGGTCTCGAACTTGCGGTGACCCTCCTGCCTCAGCCTCCCGAGTGCTGGGATTACAGATGTGCATCACCACACCGGGCCCTATTTTGGATTTTCGGATTAGGAATGCCCAAACGGTAGTCTGTGTAAATATTCCAAAATCCGAAAACTGAAACACTTTCTAATCCAGAGCAATTCCGATAAGCGATACTCAGCTCACACAGTGAGGAGGCATAAAGTAGGTTATGTTTCCTTTTTTTCCAGGAACATTTGCCCCTTTTATAAAGTTACACAGCTGTGTAATAAAGCAAATGTTAATAAATAAAAGCTAAATAGGATAAAACAGAATTAGAAAACATGATGCAGCATTTTTTGTGTCCTAGTGAAACACCTGGAATAGTTCAGTCCTTGGCTTCCCAGCACTTGAACTTCTTTACCCTGTAGTCTTTCAGAGTCTGCCCTGCTTGTGTGCCACCTTTGTCATGTTTAACTACAACATTCAGCAGTACTTATTTGTTTATATCCTGCCTGGTGTAGCCCTACCAGCCAGAGTGCCCCTTTGAGGGGAAGGAGCTGTATTGTGAATGTCCCCAGGACCTATGCAATCTCGCATTGCTATGATAGGTGCCCTTTACAGTGTTTGTTGAATGAATAGTTGCGGCATTGGGGATCTTTGAACATCAAGCTAACCTAGTAAATGAGGAAACTATATTTTACACCTTTCAGATGGTCCCTTCCTTCCTTCCTTGACTGTGCATGCATTTATTTTTGTAAGTAGCTGCTGTTGCTTCAATTAGGAAATAAGGCTAGGAGATGAAAATGACTGTTTTATTTCAAAATGGTTAACAAACGTTAACTTCTGCACCAAGCTTAAGAACTCCTGTGTCCTGTCTCTTCACCCGCACCTGAGAACTCACGTGGGGCCTCTGCTGTTTTTTTAGGTGGCACGATATTGCTAACATGTCCCACAACAAGTCCTTTTTTGCATTAGAGCTGGCTAATAAAGAGGAGACCATCCAGTTTCAAACTGTGAGTAAAAAGGAGGAATCTCCACAGAACGCTCTTCTTAAGAGAGTGTAGAGTTAGCATTTCTCGGAGTCTTGGAGGGGAAGAAAAATGGTAATGTTTCTTAATTGTATGAGAGAGGAAGTTGTGTAATATAACGTTTTGAAAAATGGGTAGAAAATGGCCTTATGTAAATATTGTTGAGTAAATGAATCTTTGGATAGGTGCTATCTTTTTTTTTCTTTCAGTGTTGGGGATTGAATCCAGAGCTTTCACACTGAGCTGTATCTCTGGCCCTTTTAAAATTTTTTACTTGAGGACTAAGTAAGGGACAAAACAAGCACCAGTATCTTAATTCTTTGATAATGAATAGCTCTGCAGAAATGTTATGTAACACTGATTTGCTTTTGCTTTCTTGACAAAGGCCATATTGAGTCCCTGAATCAAGTGTTTTGTTTAAAATCTTTGAGACTATTTGTCAGGAATAAAAATTGGTGGTTTTTTTATGTTTTAAATTTCCAAGGCATTTTTTTTTTTTTTTTTTTTGTGCTGGGACTCAAACTCAAGACCTTGCACTTGCCGGGCAGGTGCTTGTGCCGCTGAGCTATATCCCCAGCCCACCACGGCATTTTTAAACTGTTTGACATCAGACATGGTTGGGGCAGATTTTTATCTTCATCATTGAAATGTCACAGGCTAAGTGTTAGAAAATGAAAGAATCGCAGTGTGTGGGAAATGACTTTAACATAGCGTGCATCCAATTATATCCTGACCACAGACAAACTGTGTGTTAAAAGTACCAGTTCGTTTGCCAGGGATAAGAGCTCAGTGGCACAAGCGCCTCCCTGGCAAGCGCAAGGTCCTCAGTTCAATGCCCAGCACCAAAAAAAAAAAAAGGACCAAGTCGTACCTGTGGGTGTGCTTTCATATTACTTTGTGCATGTTTTGTTTGCCAGGAAGACATGGAAACAGCAAAGTACGTGTGGAGACTCTGCGTTGCGCGGCACAAATTTTACAGATTAAACCAGTGTAACCTGTGAGTATCTCCTGCTTGCGGGAATTGAAGAGAATAACTTGCTTAAAAACTTAATCTTGCGCTTTCTCATATATCTGAGTTATCAAATGGCAACTTTTCCTGATACTTTTATAATAATCGCTTTACTTTGTTATACCTTGAAATGACATTTGTTACCCGGGGCTGTGTTACATGCATGCAGTCCCAACCCTCTGGGAGGCTGAGGTGGGAGGGCCCCAAGTTTGAGCCCAGCCTGGGCAACTTAATGAAGCCTGATCTGAAAATAAAAAAAAGAAAAAGAAAGGGCGGGGATTTAACTCAGTGCAGCGGCATGTAACTCAGTTCAATTCATAGCACGACCCCCACACACAATTATTTTCTCATTTTGGCTTTAGACCAAGTTCTAAGAACTACAGTTATGCCTCCAGAATTTCTTTCAACTAGTTATTAGCCCCATTTTCAAAAATAAAACCAGAGGCTATCCTTACGGTTTTTCACCAATGCCCTGGTCAGCATGTTGAGCAAGCGTTATTTTCAAGCCAGGCGCAGAATTGAGGGCCCTGCCCCCGGTGCACGTTTTCAGTGACGCACATGCAGACACGCTGTAATCTCCCACTGTGACACGCGTGTCCTTCACTCTGCCTTCAGCTCTAGCATCAGTAGCGTCTGCTTTCACAGAGGACTTCCGCGCAGGGGCTGTGCCCTAGCATTCTTCCCTCCCTTCTACCTGTTCCCACGAGCCGCCACAGCGCAGATGCTGCGGTGGTCAGCTGACTCTCACCGGTGGGCCCCGCGGGAGCTCAGACCTGTGAGCCTCAGCTGCTCCTTCCTGCCTGGGCTGCTGGGACGCTGCTCCCTACGCTCCAGGTTCCTCCTTTTAGTCTGCGTTAGTGCTAAGACCCCTTCCGGTTTTCCCCTCTGGAGGACCTCACCCGACCTCAGGCTAACACTCTAGCTGCTCAGCAGATCTGATCACCAGCCGGATGTCTCCCTGAGCTGTAAAGGCCTGCGTCCCGCCTCCCGCCCGTTTATTGGTCCCTTTGGATACCTGCAGGGCATCTCACCATGATATGCCTCAGGCAGACCTCTTGTTCTCTCTTACCTGCCTAAGCCACCTCTCCGGTGTTTCGCGTGTGGACAAGAGAGAGCGCACTACACTCACCCGGTTGCTCGGGCCCCAGACCTGCAAGACTTGAGTCATACTTCTTTTTCATGCCATGTCCATCTCATCAGCAAGCTCTGCTAGCTCCACCTTCAACACAGATCTGACATTTGAGCGTTTATACCCCGCTAGCGGCTTTGTGCCCGCGCTGGTCGTTTCTCATCTGAGACATTGCAGCAGCCCTCTGACTCCTTTCAGCGCCTTCCTGCGCAGCTCGTTTTCCCTGAGTCAGCCACAACGATCGTAGTTTAGCGTGAGTCAGACCCTGTAACTCTTCTTAAACCCCTCTGTCCCTTGGCGTCCTTTAGATGTGTAGGAGGGCGACGTGATGTGGCCGCTGCCCGGTCCTGATCGTTTCCTTTATACGCTCCTCCTCGCGCACCGCGTGGCAGTCCTTGCTGCGCTGTGACCCGTGCGAGCCCGAGTGAGCGTGGTGGAAGTCATGGGGGGAGAGCCCCTTTACCCTTTGTCTCATTTCTTTTTATTATGATTGTAAACTGGGAGGAAGGGGAAGAATTAAAAGGACATTTGTGTCCTTTGTGCGAAGAAGGAAGGAGACCGGCGGTGGAGGGGCTTGCTGTTCTATAGTGTGTAAGGGACCTGATCACCTCGCTGTTTTATGGTGTGCTAAAGGACCTGATCAGAGTGACAGTTCCCACAGAATGGGCAAGGACGTCCCTTGGGAGGGGAACCAGCCAGTGATTACAGCAGGGGCAGCGCTCCCCTCCCCCACGTCCTTAGCCGAGTTCCCACCACTGCTGTGGAGGTGAGGTTCTGGTAATTAGTAACTGACAGGGAGGAGGAGCCCCTTTTTTCTGGGTACAGGAAGCCTTTTCTGCTGGTTGTGGGCTTTGGAGTTGTGCTACATTTCTGTATGAAAGTGTTCCCCCTGGTGGTTACATTCAGTGGTGCGGCGGGTGCAGGATCCCTGAGTGCAGTCTTTGGGGCTCTGAGCTGGCCTGGTCACCCAGCCTGGTGTGACATTATTTCTGTTAAAGTAGTAAATATACAGTCTGTGGGAACACCGCATTTTCATTTTAAAGCCTTTAATAAATTTAAGAATACTTATTTTTTTTTTTTTTCCGGTACTGGGAATCGAACTCAGGACCTTTCACTTGCCAGGCAGGCGCTGTGCCACTGAGCTATATCCCCAGCCCAAGAATGTTCATATTGAGCCATCATACCTAACTTAGTTCCTTTTCTGGAAAATAGTGGAGAATCAGTTACTCTGAATAAACCATGAAACACAATCACCTTTGAATAAACATCCATATTGATGGGTGGTTACTGGCTTTTTTTCTTTGTTTTGCAGTGCTTAGGGATTTATGCCAGGCAGGGACTCTACCACTCAGTTACATCCCCAGCCCTGACACCTTCGTTTTAAAAGTGTTTCTGGGCAAATCATTAGCTAGTAATGATTTTTAAGATTCAGAGGGAAAAGCAACCAATGATTGTGGTAAATGGGGCAGTCTCAGAAATGTGCTTTTTATTAATAAGTGTGAATAAAACTGTCAGTTGTATTTATTGGATCTCTATAAGGAACATCTGATTCTTTTGACAATGGAATTATGTATAAAGGGCTATTTTCCAAATTTAGTTTTATGTATCTAGATTATGGAAGCTCATTTCTGTGAACTATCCTGTGTAATTATTTATGACTCACTCTTTGGGAAATATATTTCATTGTGTGTATTTGTCTTCCATATAAAGTAAATGAAACCTTTAATACTAGTTTTTAATGTTTTGATGGGTAACAAAACCAAAAATAACTTTAATTTTCTGGCTATTTCTTTTAAGACTCTCAACAGGGACTATTTAGTCATATTTAATATTGTACTGATTCTAGCTGGGCATAGGGGTACACACCGTGTAGTGTCCCAGCAGTTGGGAGGCAGCCTCCCCAGTGAGTTCAAGGCCAGCCTGAACTACCCAGGTGAGATCTTATTTTAAAAACAAACAAATAAAAAAGGTGATGATGATTCTACAGTATTGGTAGACTTGTTATCATGGCCCAGGTCGTTAAACTCAAGTGAGATGGGCAGTTAACCGACCTGCAGCTGGCCTGGGGCTGGACAGGGGTTCTGGACACCTGTTTCAGAGATGGAGTCTACCTGCACAGAAAAGTGGGCTCTACTCCTGCAGCATCCCCTCACTGCAGCCCTGACCTGTAAATAATGGCGTTGCCCATGGCCTGAGGTGATTCAACTAACCATAAGCTGCAGTTCAGTATTTATAGTTTTAGTATTTATCCAGCAGTCTCCTCACCGACCTGTAAAAAAGGTACTTTATTTTTTACTTTTTTATTTTTTTGGTCTTTTTGAGACAGGGTCTCACTATGCAGTTCAGGCTGGCCTTGAGCTCACTTTGTAGGCCAGGCTGGCCTTGAACTCACAACGATCCTCCTGCCTCAGCCTCCCAAGTGCTGGGATTATAGGTGTGTGCCACCACGCCCCCCCCCCCAACAAGGTACTTTAGATAAATCAAATCATCCTTTTTGTTGCTCAAGCCTTAAGACATTAAATAAGAGTTTCCTTTTGTTTTTTTAATTTATAAAATGGGCCTAATGTTACCATACATAATATTCCTTTAGAGTTAGATTAGGAATTAAATAAGATAATATTGTCAGTCAGTCAGGTCAGAAAGCTTCTTCCAACCCCTTCTGCCCCACCCCAGGCAAACTATAATCAACCTCCTTAATTTAGATGGAAAGAAGGCTGGGAGGGAAGGCCTCTGGGTGCGTGTGTGCGTGCTTGTGTGTGTGTGTGTGTGTGTGTGTGTGTGTGTGTGTTTCTTGCGTCTCTCCGTGGGCTCTGTCCTCCAGCCGGCAAAGCCAAGCCCAAGAGACTTTCTGTGGAGAAGCGTGGATTTCAGCCAGCAGCATGCTGGGCGCTGGGCGCTGGGCAGAGCGAGGGGCGTGGCGAGCGTCCTCTGTAGTGTGGGGCTGTTGGGGAGCACAGCAGCCAGTGTCCACTTCCTCTGGGGACTGCTGTGATCCAGAGACTGATGGGCACAGGCCCTGCCTGGAAGGGGAGAGGCCTATTACAGACCTGAAGAGCTGGTAGGAAGCCCGGGAGATCGGAGCAACCCTCTCCCCTTCCAGTCCTCTGGGCCCGCAGAGGTGTGGGGAGGGCGCAGCGCTTCCCCCAGACCCATGGAGAGGGGCCCTGTCATAAGAGGTGGAGGGGACTGAGGAGCAGCAAGGGCCAGTAGGATGTCTCCCGTCTCAAACAAGGCTTGGGGAGAGGTGGCACTAGACGTGAGGGAACTTCTCTCTCAGTAATAAGAGGAATTAAAACTAAGGCAAAGAGCATAAACTCAGAGGCAAAAGCTTTGGTTGAGAGGGAAGGGAAGGTGGGGCAGGACTCCAGCTCGAGGAGAACAGCTGCAGGGGCACAGCTCTGATGGAGACACTGACCACGGGCAGGGGCTTGTAATCGCTCGCTGAGGCGGCCCGGTCTGCTTGATGGTTACCTCAGCTCTGGTTCTCCACTGTGGCTCTGGAGAAGCTCTTCCCCCATCCGGTTCCCATGCGATGGTTGCTCCTGCCTAGTGGGGCACTTCAGTTGTGTCACGGGGTAATTATTCCTGCCTCGGGAGGTGCTCCCACCGTAGGAAGATCTGTCTGCAGATGCTCTGCTGGAATCCAGGGGGACTGCAGGTTTAGGACAATCACTAGAGACTTCCGGGTGCCATGCCAGAGAATCTGGAAGAGGATGTGTAGTAAAAGCTGGCAACTGAATGTCCCTGCAAATCTCGCGTGTCTTGGTTACTCTTATCTTGCTATCCTCAGTTTTGAAGCGGGGCAGTGAGAGAGCTTAGGTAAATGTAGGGCCAATAAACTGTTGTTTAGATAGATACTCAGTGATTAGCATGCTTACTTACAGAGCTGAGCAGGAATCTGAGCCGCAGTTTAAAGTAATAAAGGACACGGGTATAAAATGAAGGCAGAAATAGCAACCTTTACCCTTTTACCCATTGGTATCTGCAGGTCGAAATGAAGAGTCAGTGCTTTTTAGCAAAAGTTGCAGCTTTTAAATCCTTGTCTCAGGGGCCAGGGATATGGCTCAGTGGCACAAGCGTCTGTCTGGCAAGCACAAGGTCCTGAGTTCAACTCCCGGTACCAAAAAAAAAAAAAATCTTAAATCCTTGTCTCACAGAAGGCAGCTTCCCTTCCTGAGCTGGTCACTGTTTACATGAAGGTTACTCACGCTGAAAAACTAACCTGTCATGGAGCTAGAGTGAAGCTACTCCCTCTCACCCTGAGTGGCAGATGATCCCTGCCAGCTTTGCTCCTCTCCTGTCCACAAAGCCAGGGGCCTGTAACGGGAGTACGGGAGAAAAATGGGAGCAGGCCTCTCAGAGCCTCTGGCCCACCCTCGAGAAGGGAGGGAGAAGAGCTTTCGTTCCTCAGGAAAATCACTGAGACAAACATTCGGTAGGTATTTCTGCCACCCAGCACGTTCTGATTATGAAAATCACCCCTTCATGAGCTGAAAACAAACAAATGACTGAAAGGAAGCTCACAAAGCCAAGTCAGACATTCCGAGAAACACGAGCTCAACAGTATTGCTTAGTAAAGAACATTAGCCTCAGTTCCAGCTCACTCCGCCATTCGTTTGCTCGGCACACACCCCTCGCACGGAGGGCTTCCTGTGAGCCGGGCAGTGTGCCGGGCGCAGTGATGCGTGGTGTGTCCTCTTCTCCCCCGCAGCTTCCAGACTAGCTGGAGTTGAGGAAGCAGCCAGACACATAGTGCTCAGAGCCCATGCCCGGAAATCTGACAAAGCTGCTCGTCCAAATGCTGGTTCTGCCACTTGTTTGCCATGTGACTAGGAGCAACTTCCTTCATCTAAGTATCAGTTGCCTCATCTATAAAATCATGATAACTGGATGTCACTTTTGGGGTTGGTGCTTGGATTTCATTAGATAATCAGCGGTCTTTGGCACAGTTTCAATGAGCAGTATCATTTATCTTACTGGGACTGGAAGCCCTCTGGTACCGTCTTCTCTAGTACACCTGCTCCAATGACTTCCAAGCGCTCTTTCAGCTGCCTCATAGTTTAGCAGCTCTCATCAGTGTAGAAACTACACCAGAAGTTTAGAAAGCACAACCAATAGCCTGGTGGAGTCGTGGAGGTTGATCTCAGCTTAAACCGTACTTGCAGCAGTGGCAGGGAGAAAGAGGCAGTCACACAGTTAGAACCAATGGGGAGGCTGCCCAGGATGAACTACCGGCAGGTAGAAGAACTACAGGTTTGTCTGTGTTCAGCAGAACTGGCTTCTGCAGTGGGCAGTGTTCGCCTGCACAGGTGCTGCCAGCAAGATGCCTGAACAGATAGTGCGGGTGGGAGTTGCCACCTGTCCTCCCAAGCGCTGCCTCCTTGAGTTTTGTGCTGAACACACTTAGGTAACTGTGGACACGCTGGAGTTTGTTGATGGTGAAATCAGTCAGCAGTTCTTTTTTTCTCATTTTTGCACTTACCAGTATTTTATAAAAGCTCAGTCCAAGGCTGGGCGTGGTGGCTCACGCCTGTAATCCCAGCACTTGGGAGGCTGAGACAAGGAGGATCGTTGTGAGTTTGAGACCAGCCTGGGCTACAAAGTGAGCTCAAGGTCAGTCTGAACTAGAGAGTGAGACCCTGTCTCAAAAAGACTAAAAATAAATAAATAAATAAAAGCTCAGTCCATCTCCACCTCTGCTAGACTCTGTAAACTTCAGTAGCTCCCCTTTACCTAAAACCTAGCTGCAACCATGGAGGATGAAGAGAGGCAACGTAAATTTCAAAGCAGCAAACTGCAGCATCTTGTATGCAGTTAAAGCTCAGATACAGTCATGCTGACATGAATACCGGAGGGAGGGAGCATCCTTGGTGGCAGAGACATCTGCGTTTCATAAACAGCCTGAACACCCTGCACTGACAAATTATTAAAAGAAGTCAACTAGTGAAAGCAGTTTTAGTCACCTGATGTTGTGTCTCATATCTACTAGTTTTCTTTTTGTCTCAAAAGTCTTGTACAGATAAGTGAATGCTTAGAGTTTGAGTATAGACAGCAGTTATCAGAGTGCTAGGAATAATATCTGTCTATTTTTGTGTTACTAGGTATTGAACCCAGGGCTTTTGCATTCAACTGTATCCCTAGGCCTTTTAAAAACTTTTATTTCTGCCATGAGCTGCACAGCCAGTGGGGTCCTGAGAGGGGGTGATGGGAGATTAAGAAAAACTATCAATACATACTAAAAGGAAAGCTGGGACCTGGTGGGACCTGAACTCTTTGATGGAGAGGCAGCAACAGCCCAGCATAGTCTGCTTCTTTATTTATATACTGTGAAAGGGAGGGTAAGCATGCGACAGGGCCAAAAGTGCAGGGTCTCATGTTTTGCTGAGAACACTGAAAGCGAAACATTCTCAGAGCTGTCTGTGCTATAGTTAACAGGGAGGACACCACGGCCAGACACCTGCTGGACTGCCTTGCTTTAGTCTCAGCAACCTGTTTCCATGGCTCGCCTCTGGAGCTCCGTGTTCTTGGGGCTGGCCTTGCTGTAGCTCCGAATGTGTGGTTGGTCTCCAGCTTAGCTGCTCTCCACAATTTCAAGACAGGGTGTTACTGAGTCACTAAGTTGCCCGGGCTGGGCTTAAACTTGTGATCCTCCTGCCTCAGCTTCCCAGAGTGCTAGAATTACAGGCGTGTGCCACTATGCCCGGATGAATAATGTTAATTTAGAAGAGGCTTCATATTATTAATTAACCTGTTGATTAAATGGGTTGAACGTTCACTTTGTAATAGTGGGTTTTCCAGTAGCTTGTCCTTAGAATCTAGCCAAAGGTCACAGGATATTTTTGTAATCACTAATTATGTGTCCTATAAGTTCATGAGCTAGGCACAGATAGTAAAAAAGTTTTTTAAAAAGTTGTTTGACAGAATTATACAAGCCGTCCAGAAAACCAAGAATTCAGGGTCTCTAGGTTCTAAATCTTATTTGCAATAAAATTGACCACATGCAAGAAAAAAAAAATGCTGCTTCTGTTTAAAAACAGTGGGGTTACAAATGAGCTTTTCTGATCTTGTTCTTTTTAAAAACCTTGTTCATTCAAAGATGAAACTTGTGTGAATAGCTGGGCATGGTGGCACATGCCTGTAATTCCAGCACTCGGGACGCTGAGGCAGGAGGATTGTTACGAGTTTTGAGACCAGCCTGGGCTACAAAGTGAGCTCAAGGCCAGCCTGAACTGCATAGCGAGACTCTGTCTCAAAAAAAAAAAAAAAAAAAAAGGAACGTGTGTGAATAGTTTAAAATCCCAAATTACCAGGTAAGCTCAGTCAGTGTTCCTTAATAGTTGCTTTTAAAACAGAGAGAAGTTTCTTGCAAAAAAAGCTGAATGGGTTTATGACAGGCCCACTGAACTGACTTTTCTACTTTTTGCTTTCCCTAATTCAGTTCCTTAGAGAAATGTTAAACCCCCCTGCCAAGTGTAAATTCATAAGTCACCAAAATTATCTTTTCCTGATATTTGGAGTCTGTGGTTAATAGACCTTTAGCTTTAGGCTTCGCGGCTGCCAGCTGATACTCACCACCATTCGGACTGTTCGAGACTTTCAGTGCTAACCCAGCCTGCAGGAGAGATGCGTGGGCTGAGTTTGCTGCCGGTCCCTCCTACCCTGCTGTGGCCGTGCCACAAGACTTGTCTCGCTAACACGATGGGCGGGGAAGGAACAGCAGTCCTCCCTCTCTGGGGTCCCGGGAATGATGCCCCAGAGCATGGTGCAGGGCCAGAAGTGGTCAAGGCCCGACAGGATGCCAGTAAACCACTTTTCTGCTCTCTAATCTGTGTCTGGTCTAGTTTGTCTTTTTTCCTTTGCAGACTTCTCATGGTACCTTCCTGTATCTGAATTTGTTTTGATGGAATTAGGAAGTATGTGCTCTTCTCAAAACTATCTTGTTTTATAGGCAAACTCAGACTGTCACAGTGAATCCACTCAGGAGGAGGTCATCTTCAAGGATGTCTCTGGTAAGAAGAAACAACTGATTGCTTTTTGATTTTTCTTTTCACAGTGTCATTTGGCTCAATAAAACCTGCTTTGGGTAGTGTGCATTTTGAGTTTGAGTCATAAAACTGTGCTCATACTTGATCATTTTTATCCAAAGAAAGGATGATTTTTTTCCTCAGTTCAACCTAATATTTATTATATTGTACATATTCAAATATGAGGTCCAATCAAGTGTTATAAATTTGAACTATTAGCCAAGAGTAAGCGGAACTTGGTAGATGTTTAAATTACTTGATAACTTTGTCTAATAGGATTAAATATATTACATATACACTTCTTATATTCAGATCTTTATACAAGGACATTTATATCAGTTCCTTCTTTCACCTTTTGGAAGCAGATTATCCTTAGTATCAGTGTGCAGGGCTTGGCATTGCCCTTATGGGCAGCGGTGAAAGTGATACATATGGTAAGACCTCCTGTGTCTTCACATGGATTTTCCATATATAATAAGTATATTTAACTCTTTTAGAAGCTTCTTTTTTTAGTAGAGAGAAGGAATCCAGAAAAGAATTACTTTACCTCTGTTACATAGGCAATGTGTTTTAACCCTGTGTCCAACTTTCCATTTCTTAGCCTAAACCCCAGCCCTATGTGATGCCTCCCCCACCCCAGCTGCATTATAATGGACACTATACAGAGCCATATGCTTCTTCCCAAGGTAAAGTACACTGATTTTGCAAAGCCTTGAACAGTTACTACCATGCATAAACCGATGAAGAGATCCTCAAGCCTGGATAGCTTTTGCCTGAAGTTGTACCCCAAGTTGTCATGATTCTAGCCATGCTGGATTCATAGAACAAGCCAGTATATTCAGGTTCTTGAATATATGGTAAAAATTTGTAGTTTCAAATTTTGATGCTCAAGTGGCCCCAAAATTGGCCAATGGGAACTTCAAGGTGATTCCTATGTCCTGTTAACATCCCCACCCCATTCGCCTTTTTTTTTTTTTTTTTTTTTTTTTTTTTTTTTTTTTTGAGATCCTGGAACCAAACTCATGACCTTGCGCTTGCCAGGCAGGTGCTTTGCCTCTGAGCTAAATCCCCAGCCCTCCATTCACCTTTTGAAAGTTTGTTGCTTTCAGGAAAAAGATGCCCCAGTCTCACTGTATTTCCTTGCTTGAGATCTTCCCATTGTAAACTTTAAGCACGTGATTACTGCAGTGTTCATGCTTTAAGTATATGGAACGGTAATTATGACAGTGCCCCAAGCTTATCTTGATCATTCCTTTATTCGGTAATCTGTGTATAAAGCTGCACTAAAGCCCAAGGAGGTCGATGCAGATGAGTAGCTCCAGTCGTCAGAAGTTTAGGGTTTAATTTTGGGGTAAAACATTTGCACGCGTGCCTTGGAATTAAAGAGAATGTAATTCTTCGGCTGAGGGAGAGCATGCAGTCCCTGTGCCATCTGATGGCAGACACGCCCGTCATCTAGCGGTGCTAAGAACTTTCTGGGCTCCGTCAGGTGGCCGGATTTCAGTGAGAAGCGGGTCCTGACTGGGGCGGCTGCTCCGATTTTGGGGGATAGTGAATCCCGAGGCACCGAGTGGGGACAGGGATCCTTCCCCTTCCCCGTGCCTGGCCCTGGTAACTTGGATTCTGAGCTGGATGTAGAGAGCAGCAGAGCGGTCCGCTCGCCCTTGCGCATAGGGAATGAGTAGGGAGGGAAGTTGTAAGGGGCAGAGGGCGGATTGTGGTTGCCCTGTTTGTGCTGTGCTATGGGGTAGCTCGGGGAGCAGAGCCTGGGGTTTGGGTTCTGGCCCCCACCTCCTTGTGGCTTGGTATTTCTTCGCTGTCTTCCTCCTCCACCCACCCTGTCTGCGCATGCACCCCAGCCCCTCCCACACTGGGACGAGGCCGGTCTCCGTGCTGTTGGTCTCCTTGCCGCCCCTTTTCCTAACTCGGTCTGGGAACATCTCGCTGTCTTTTGCTCTCTGCTGTCTTCAAACGATTGTTCCGGGTTAAGTGTTCTTTCCTTGCACACCCCTCTCCAAGTGGTCTATATGTTTGCTTCTGCTTATTGTTTACCCCTTGACTCTTGCGCCTCACTACCCTGTAAAAGCCGCTCTCCGAGGTCCCAGCACCCATGGCACCTTCCCACCATCAGACTCATCACTCTGTTCCACCAATGTGTTAATCACTTGATTTCATTCAGGACATGCAGGTAACATTTGGATATTTGTATCCCTACGCTCACCCCCCTTTCCATGCTTCTCAGCGAGCAGGGCTTTCCCTCCTTCTCTGTCTCAGTGTTGCTCCGTGATCCCTGCCGGTGTGTGTGGCCTTCTTCCCTCCCTCTGGGAGCTACCACTGCAGTTACAACGCTCGGATCCCCAGGAGGACGACTAGCTCGCCTTCACCTTCCACCGCCCCAGCCCGGGCCCCAGCCCTGCACTTCCTGCTGTCTGACAGACTGTTGTGACAGCTGCGAGGCCGCAGCATGTGAGGCCCTTGGTGAAGTGCCGGCCTTCTGGTGATCACTCAGGAAATGATGTCAGCTATCCTGACATGCTGCAAATTGAAATACTAGATTCGAACTAATATCTCTATCAGCCTATTCCTTCCTGGTGTTCCAAACTTTTTTTTTGGTGATGAAGTCACTTTCCTGGTTACCTGGATTCTTGGTTGTTTGTTGAGATGAGGTCTTGCTATGTTGCCCGGGCTGTTCTCAAACTCCTGGGCTCAAGCCATCGTCCTTCCTCAGCCTCCCGAGTGCAGGGACTACAGATGTGCATCACCATGCCTGGGCCTGGTAACTTGGGTTCTGAGCTGCATGTATTGTTGCTTTTCTTCTTTTTTTGCCTTGGACATTTAGTCATTTATAAAGCCTATTGCCTATAACTTCATAGAGTAATCTCTTCCATGTCCCCTGATCCTAATCCAATCCAGCCTTTTTTCTTTTCTTATTTCTCGCTAGTTGTAGTGTCATAAGAGTTGGTATCTTCAATCTCTGCTGTCCTGCTTCATCTAACACACAACTATGAGTCCAGGATCACTCATCTGCCTAGTGTTCGTGACTGTGTATTTTCAAAGCCTACTCTTCTAGTCTAGTTTCCCACTGTTGGTTTGCTTCAGGTTGGTCCCTGGCTTTGCCCATGCTTCCCCCTTATCCAGAGCCACAGTCCCTCTCCCTCCCACACAGCCTCCTGTCCATGTGTCGCCAGCCAGCCAGCAGAGAGCAGGCTACGCTGTGCTAACAAGCCGTTCCAGAGTCTCTGGATTTTCTCCTTGCTCAGGATACCTGTCTCTTGTGCCCTAGCAAGAGGGTCTCTGCTCCAAAAGGGCTCACCTTGGTGGCTTGGGCCTGGGAGTCTCTTCCGTCTGGAATGCTGTTGGTCATGGTGGCAGGAGGAAAAGACCAAAGAAACTGGCCCTGATCCTCTGCTCATTTTCCTTTGACTATTACTAGTCACATGGCTGTGCCCACCGAAAGGGATGAGGAGGCATAACCCAGTGTACTCCCAGAGGCGGAGCGATGTGGGTG